>NW_027108878.1:1296468-1305683 GCF_000696795.3 Halyomorpha halys | reverse complement strand
TTTAAAAATATATTTCATATATATAACAGACAAGAGAAACTAGCCAAATCGAGTAACATAAAAAGATGATTTCATAACATTAATATCATAGTACAAGTGCCCAAGAGGTGAAAAATGTCAGTTATTTTGATGAGTCTGCCAAGTATAGGTAGGCGGAATAAAAAATGGCGGTTGTTTCAAAACGTTAAAAAAATTTTTCATTTGGAGCTCTAAAAAACCTAATAGAACATCATGTAACAACAAAAGTAACGTAAATTCGCTAAAATATGAGCCCTAATAGAGCTATTTACGTTCAATATTTCCGGAGATATAGCTTGTTAAAAAAAGCAATATTTCATACAAAAATGTACTGAAAAATCAGAAATCAGTGAATTTATTGTTAGAAATCTATATCTCAAAAACCATTTGACGTAAAGATGTCAATCAGCAGTCCTAATTAATGTTAGTTTAATGTACTATAAAGTAGTTTATTACGTTTATCTTCGCAGGTGTAGTAGTATTTATGATATTAGGTCAAATAAATTTATAAAAGTTTGTCCAAATCAATTTATTTTAGCAAATATCATTAAAACTACAATATACTACGTGTAATAATGTATAGCCTATTAAACTAGCTTTAATTTCAGTGCTAACAGACAACTGTACGTTTAGTAAGACAGGTACGTCTTATGATTTAAAAAATTTTCAAAACTTATAAGTTTTTCCAAACCACTAGAAATAATCATTTTGTCTTACATCATAAAAACTACTGCTTCTACGAGCATAAACGTATAATTAATTACTTTATAGTATATTAAATTAATTTGAGTGCTGGCAAACATCTGTGCGTTTTATGGTTTCTGATATAGATTTATTAAAATAAATTCACTAATTAAATGATTTTCAGAACATTTTTTATGAAACGTTGCTTTTTAAAAGCTACGTATTGGGAACTATTAAACGTAAATAGCTTTATTAGTTATTATATTTTAGCAAATTTACTTTACTTTAAATGATGTTCTTTTAGGTTTTCTAGTGTTGTTGGTAGTTTTAAAGATATAGAGCTCCGAATGGAAAGTTAATTTTTTTTTAAATTTTGATACAGCCACCATTTTTTATACTCCCCTACCTATACTTGTCAGACTCATTAATTTAGACTAGTAATTATACATAGTTTTCATTGAAGTAGTCAAAAATTAGGGTGGAATAACTACCTTCTTTTCTCCCTGGTCCTAATACTCGTACTATCAGTGGTACCATATCATACCATTAGATTTCATTACAACAATATATATAAACTTTTAGTGGACCCAAGGTTCGATGCTAATGTCTTAAACAATTGCGAGTCAAGTCAAAACCAGATTCAAGGTAAACTTTGATGCAACCTACATCCCCCCACCCCAACTTTCGTTTCGGTCTTCTTGGAGTTTATCAGTCCTTTCGACCTTAATAAACCTTTTAGAGATTAGCTCATTATCTAAACAACACTTTTAGCTCAATCATTCTTACACCATACAATACCGCTTTGTATAACCTAAATTCTTCAGCAGATAGTTTATTTTTTCCAGGCAATTCTATGCAATACAACGGCCTTTCGTTGTTCTGTTATTAAAAGCAAACAGCCATTTTTTTTAATCGCAAACATTGAATATTACACTAAAACAATTAATGGATTAATGAATTTTACACAGCTAATTACCATGCAGATACACACAAATATCATCAACGCCTACGGTTTATCTTCAAAATCGTCAAATAGTCAAAAATAAATGTGAATTTATAAATATAACGAAATGATTTTTTTTTTTTTTTATTTTATAGGAATAAAAAAAAATAATGAAAAGTGTACTACTAAAATTTTGATATAAGTCGATTTTTTCCAGCTAATTCTATGCAATACTTTAATTCCGACAACTTTTTGTTATTCTTTTTTAGAAATAAGCAATAATTTTTCAAACCCGTAAAAAATAACAATCTTGTAAATTCTATTTACGAATTTGAGTTTATTTCCCTTGTAAAATCCTTAATGCTCCTTACTTTGTCACAAATAAAATCATACATAAAGACCTTAATGTTCCATATGTAACCGATCTAGCCCGAAACTGGTATTATTCCTTCCATTATAAACTACCTAACCATCCAAACCCACTAGTTTCTAACTTTGCTTCCTCTTCCATTCTTGACAATTATCCAATGCGCCTGAAAAGAAGATGGCCACAAGACCTGCTAATGTAAAAACTTCATTAGAGTGCTACCAATGGGTACTTTCTCTACACGCCTGTATCACTCCATAATAACATACATCAAATTTACTAAATGTATAATTATGTATAGTTGTAAGTTCCAATTATTATTATAATAATAATAATAATAAAAAGAATTTGTGTTTCGTAAAATTTGACTAAATATATTGATGATAACAGCCACAGGCGATACATCACTGACAAAATATTTGGTTTGTCTTTTATTCAATAATTCGATTTAACTAAAGTGCGTTTATTACCAACTTTGACCTTTCTTTTCTTCAAATTTTCAAGAGCCTATTGAGATATTATGAAAAAATGTAGATAATTAGAGAATCTGTAACGAAGTATATATAAATTACGTAACGGGATTTGAAGTACAATCGCAAGCTTTGAATATTACAATAAAACAATCAATAGATCAATGAATTTGACAAATCTAATTTCAACGCAAATACTCATAAATATTTTTTGGAAGATCCTCGATTATTCAAAATAAATACAAATTTACAAAAATAACGAAATGAAATTTCTCTATTTAAAAAAAATATATATATTATAAAAGGTGTAATACTACAATTTTGACATGAATCGATGTGTTACACCAAAGATTGTAATTCTGATGTTCTTGAAGTATTGTTGTTAGTGAGCTTCGAGTAAATTAAGAATCACTCAATCATCTTTGATCCCAAAATATAGTGAGGATATTTTTACAACGGATGGTTAGAAATTTCAAACAATTTTTACTTCTGTTTTCCCATACCTAATTGGTTCATTCATCATCAATATCCAAATGGGTTGTAATAGGAAAGTGTTTTATTTCACTTAATTATAATAATAATAGGCCCAATGTAAAATTTGCGCATTTGAAATCTAAGATTTTTTTTTTCCGAATTATCGTTGCATATTTAAGGCAATAGGTAGAACCTAATTTCAATATACGCCAACTGATCATTTTATATTTTTAATTAGCTACGTCATATATTCAGTGAGGTATTTTTTGAAATTTCGAGAAAGAATAGGAAATAATATAAAAATGAAAATAAACCCAACATAACAAAATTCACAGATATAAGACTTTAGCTTTGTACCAACGAAATGTGAGAATGTGCCGCCATACCGTGGATGCTCCGTGGCAGTACCATGATTGGAAAGTAATCCTAAGTCAATACTGGTCTGATAGGAGCCGACAGCTGGTAGCAGAACCACTTCGGGACACGGTGATTGACCGAATCCAGGAGTTATGTAACTTTCCGACTGTCTCTGCCTTTCTTCCTGATACTCTTCTCAGGCTCTTCAACTTGGCTGATGTTTATCCAAGACCGTTGTTCAGCTTTCATTTCCCCAGCTGGGAGGAATACAGTATTTATTCTTCTTCCTAGCATTCAAGCCACTAGGAAAATGTATTCAAGAAATATAATTGAAACTAGAAACCATCAAACCTAAAATTAAACTTAATAGGCAACGTTTCGAGCCACACTGCAGGTCTTCATAAGGGCTAAAATAAAAAGATTATAAAATTGACATTAACCTAAACCAATATAAATATGAAAGTAAAAGGACAATAATAAATCTTTAAAACCACAAATTAAAACATAAATAAAAAATAGTACGAAAGTTAAATATGAATAATAAAAAGATTTATTACTAATAATCAATAACGAATAATATTAACGTTAAAAAATTATTTTCATACTAAAAAAATAAATAAAACCTAATTATCATTCTTAAGACACCTCTCCTCTCAACCATAATTTTGTAGGACATCTGTATAATTTTTTCTGACTTCAAAAATTCTTTGAGATGTTGTCTCTAAAATGAAGCAATATTTTTATTAATGTTATAAAATGTTGTCGAACTTATGAAATATCAAATGTTAAGCGAAGATAAATTATTTTGAATAACTGTGGAATTTATCGTAAAATATATTTTAATTAAAACCAAATGTGATGTTGTTACAACTACACTAATAGTGTGAATGAATGATGGATCTTGCTATGTGTATGTATGAAAATATTTTATTATACTAATAATCTAAATATTTCAATTAAGATACTTTACAAAAATCCTTTATTGACATTGGCTAAACCCACGTTTTTGGAATACTCCTTCGTTATAAGGATCTTTTTTTGTTACTCTAAAACCTCGGTAAACCAAAAGAACTTTGTAGTTTACACTAATGAATGATGTTTAGAAAGTGTCTTCACTGAAGTATTTAGATTATTAAATTAAGGTTTTCCAATAAGTAATGGAAGTATATAATCTCTATTATTCTAATGCGTTCAATTTATGTTGTCCCATAAATTACTAGGCCATAGAGAAGATCGGTTATAGTGTAAGAAGTATTTCAATCTTAGTAAATTTCTGAAACTTAATTTTTTGTATAAGCCAAAAGAATACAAAATTGTAGATTTATTAATTAATGCCCAATAATGCTTAAAAGCCTCGAATAATTTATTTTTATGTTTATCAGTTTCTAAGTATATCCACTATCATTTCAAATAAAGTAACATTTTTTTTTTGTTTTATGGAAATAAAATAATGTTAAGTAAATTAATGTTTGCACTAAAAAAGTAGATAACACAATTTGCTAAATTTAAAGACTAAAATAAAAAAAGTAAATAGATAAAATAAAGAAAAGCAATTCATACATACATTCGTACAATGTTTACACTCATAAACCAGAAACTGGATCGCAATAACCACAAATACACGAATTCCAGAAGAAAAAAATATTTCTAAGGGGATCTTATTATCCATTATAAAATATTAAAAACAGAAAATACCACATTTACATATTTTGAAAATAGTTCAATCTAAATACACTCGGTTATTTCATAAAAAACTATTTCCCCATAGCGATTCGAAAATATGATAAGACAAATTATATAACATTTATTTAGTTAAAAAAAAAATTAAAAAAAGAAAAAAACGTAACGTAGCTGAGTACTTCGAAGTGACCAAGGCAGTTCCGATAGGACGCAAAACTGGTTCGTCCGCGATCGTCCTTGGAAAACAGAATTTTAATATGAATAAAAATCGCTTTCTAAGGCAACGTCCTTCCGTTTCAATATTACTAACAGAATCGGATTTATTTTATTAAATAAATACTAGCAGTTATTTATAGGACAATCGGAAATTAATTGATTTTTTAAATTAGTATTTCAAAGAACTATGAATATTGGATATAAATTTAAACAATGAGGCTGTAATGGTCAGCATCAAGCTCCAGTCAATGCTCGTCAGCTTCTGAAAATTTAGCGACGCGAAATAACTCATCTCACTTCATCACCCAAAGAAGCATAAACAGACTAAAAAAGTACATTACTCTAAAACAGTGTAACAAACATTGGTTGTCTAGTTTAGGAAGTATTTTTCTTAAAACATAAGTTCTTAGTTAACCGCGGTTAGTGAAGTCTAGACCACGAGAAAAATAATCCCACTGAAGATTTTATTTGACGATAATAATTGTACTAATATATTATGAACACGAAACATACTATTGCATTACATTATCAACCAGATTTTATTGTTTTACATAAATACAACTATCTTTTTTTTTTTTTTTTACATAATTACTCAATACACTAGGTACAAGTATAATTTAATAACAATTACTTAAGAAAAGTTTTCATAACACTAGTAAAGTAGTAACTATTTTTAACTAGTAGATATTATAAATATAGTAACTACTTTTTATTTACAACGACTTTTATACACAATAGGGTGGCGGTAGCAGCGTGGTAACGCGCCTACCTGCCAACCCAAAGGTTGCAAGTTCGAGTCTCCGGCCCTATCCGGGATTTTTTTAAGCATATAACTATACAATACTTACTCACAGTCTCTCCCTGAGCATTTGTGAGTCCCTTTAACCACTAGGTGGCACTCACAAAAATAGGCGTGATAGCGACGAACCTGCCCTATGAAAACCACGTCATGAAACGCGCAATGTATTTCCTAAGGACATCGCGCAAGGCCTTGGACCTCCACGGTCTGTCGCGCCATTAATAATAATAATTATACACAATTATTTCCTTCTTTTCTGCGAAATTTTGAATAAGGGATTCCAAATTCAATGATCTTACTAATTTATATCCAATAGGCTACAATTAATTTTTTCATAGAACTACAAAAAAGATATAGCTTAAGCTATGAATAAATATATAAGCCTTCATTCAAGAGACACCTCGAAACAATTCTCGAAGTCGGAATGAATTATATAGGTATCCTACAAAACCATGCTTGATAATGTTCAGCATAAAAAGCGTATTCATTTTTTTCAGAGTCACGGAGTGCTGCAGCACAAACGACGATAAATTTATACTGTAAGAGTATTGCAGTGTTATAAAATTTCATATTATTAATGACAGATTGAAATTATTTTTCAGTAACATATATTTGTTTCTTTTAATTCGGCCCTCATAGCAGGTCCCGGAAGCACTTCCCCCAGGATTTCGATCCCCTGGCCCTCGTAGATCCCATGCAATGATAAAAAGCAATCAAAATTGTATAACTGGAGGAACTGAGAAAATAGATGTTCGATCCTCACTAAATGTTTCTAAAAACTATACATACACATTGATTTTGAAACAACTTTGTTGTTTTTAAATTTCAGTTCCAGTCAAAATGAGAAAAAAACGGGAGAAGGCTTTATATCTAACTATGTCAAGGACGTATATCCTGTTTCAAATATTTTTTAATGAAAACACAAATCAAAATATCCTTGAATGATATTAATTATTATAATATTTCATTATTGGTCGTGTTAACAATCTTTTTCTAGTCACAACACAACAGGAACGTCCATTCCAAAATGTTTAGTATCACATTTGTTACAACCTTTATTATCACTAAGTAAAATAATTTATTTCAATGATAGTTAAATCAGATGTGACCTGGTTGATATGAAAAGGAACACCCACTCAGTCGCAATGATATGAGATATAACCCTTAAATTATTTTTTCTAAATAATGATCTCTGATAAATCATTTAACCGTTTGAAAGAACTATCAACACCCAAATCTTTCCTAAATCAAATAATATTAATGTCCTGTTGATTGGTAAGATTTACAGTTTACCATTCATATACTGGTAAGCCTGTTGACTTAATGTTCAAACCCATGCTATTTGAAGAGTATGAGGAAAAGTGGATTTTTTTTCTATTAATCTGCTAATTGAGTAGCTTAAAGGTTACTCCAGAGGCTAATAGGAGGGTTATTCATGATATTGTGTTAAATGTTAAGTGTTTTACCATGTTAAATCCTATAAGTATAAGATTGCGATCAGCCCAATTTAAAGTCATGTCAAATGTTAAATGCATGAGAGCTCCTAGCGGATTTTCTTAGCAACTTGTTTAGTAACCTTTCCTTCTAAAACTTCTTGTTATTGTTTACCTCTAAGGTTTGATTAGAGTAATTTATTACAACATGCCTAATGTTAGACATGTGCAGATTTGGCTAGTGATTGTCTTGTTTTAAAAAGTCCAAAACAATACTAAGACTATCAAAACATAAACTACGAGCAAGTAACCTAACACGACGATGTAGAGCTCAGCTGGTTTGTTGCATGACATCATTCTCCATTTAAAAGACCTAGTAACACGCTCTTAATCATGTTATATGTTATATCGTTTTAACGTGGTAAAATAAGGAAATATTTCTCCATTTAACATGCTTTAACATGTTAAACTAAAGATCATGACTAGGGTATGAAACGTTTAGTACTTATACGTAAAACTTACTTGAAAAATTATCTACATACAGTGCTCGTATTTTGCTTGGAGACCCAGCAGTAATGTTCCAGCAGAACGATATCATATGTAACAGAGCCATAAATAAGATAGCTATAATATTGTTAAAATATTTGTTCACGATAACAACTGAACCGAAACATCCAGAAAATCGTGATACAAAAACAAGCTCGTAACCAGTATAGAAGAGCAATGCCGCAAACCCTAATCTAAAGAAGCTATCTGCTAGCTCACGAACGGTCGAGTGAGACGTTTCCGTCGGAGATTACACTACAGCCAACAACCCTAGGATCTCATAATCATCTTCAACATAATAATAAGAACGAGGCTGTAGTATAATGTTAGATATATTATTATTACAATAGTTGAAACTGCGATAAGGAGTAACGAAATATTTCATCCTTAAAATATTTATATGCTGTTCTAAAGCTGTTGTTCATTTTAAACTAATAAAATTTTAATATCTATTAAAATGAATACATGTTAGAAAAGCTCCTTTGTCCTAAAAGCTAAAAAAATTAAATGATATTTAAAAAGTTCCGTAAGATGAAACTACAGTTTTCAATATTAAAAAAAACTAATAAAAAGTAAACAGATTTTCAAGACAGCCTGCGTAAATAACTTGAAAAATGTTTTTAAGTATGGATAAAAAAAACAATCATCCACCATATACACCATATCTTCGCTAACACTGGCCCGATTTATATATGTAAATGACAGATGCTAGCAACTTTCAACTAAAGGACGACCCCTTCGTAAAACCTAACATAACGTCTCAAAATTATTAAAAAGTACATATTACAAACTGACTCAACTACTTAGAGAACATGGGACACCGTCCAAACACTACTTTAGGACATTTTCTTTAGATCAATTTAGATAGGACAAATCTTTAGAAAATACAAAAAAAGATTTGGTGAACTTCATATCTAATAGAGAGTTAGCCCAAATATTATCATTACCTGTACCCCAATTGTACCTCTTATATGATAATAATTATTTATTTTATTTACTGTATTTGTTCTTTGTTTTCTTTTAATATTTTCAGTACGCGGTTTCGCATGGAGTATGTACACTTTTAACTTTTTTACACATTTTTAAATAAACTCCTCCTGCATAGGGATAACTGTGCAAGAGAAAAAAAAATATATATATATATCAGATATAATTTTTGATAATTGATGTTTATAATTTACCACAATATATATACTTTTTGAATTATACGTATGTAAACATTTCTTTA
>NW_027108878.1:1293353-1294668 GCF_000696795.3 Halyomorpha halys | reverse complement strand
CATAGCATAACGGCTGAGCCATCTGAAGGAGATAAGATTATTTCAAAGCTGTGTCGCCCTCTTTCCAACAAAGTTAAAAGGACAAAAAGAAAGAGCAGAAAAGAGTATACTGTGTATAATAAAAAAATACACAATTTTACAGTACCCTAAATCCTCATTGCCTTAAGATTTCTAACAATGTAGAATCAAAGAATATAAAATTTAATAGGAGAGTCAAGAAAAGTCCAACCTAATTTCACGATATTAATAATTACATGTCTTAAATGGAATTTTTTATCGATTTTATTTATTCAAATTTGAATAATGTGATATGCTTCATTTTTTTATTTAGATACACAGTTAATACAAACAATCGGATATAGTTATACTTACTGCTCCATTATATTTACAGGAAGGTATAGGGAAAATGGATATGGAGAAGAATATGATCTCTGGTATAAAAGTGCAACAGATCGATTTCTATAAACAAATATACGATCGAGTTTCAGATCAAGTGTGTTGATCAAGATTACATAATATGATTAATAATATAGAAACTTAATTGATTATTCATTTACTTTATTATTATTTACTTGATGTTAAACAAGTACGGAGAGGCCACACAGTTCAAATATTTAGATGCTCATCTAAACGAAAGTGGCTCCATTGATGAGAAAGTTTCTCAAAGAATCAGTGCAGTTTGATAATTTAGTTTACTTCAGGAGGGTTTCCTGAGTAAAAGGGAAGTGACGAGAAAAACTAAAATAATGATCTATAAATCGACGTTCCTTTCAATTCTTTCCTACTCTTCAGAATCGTGGACCCCTCGAAACAGAAAAGCCGGATCCAATCCATGGAGATGCGGTACCTTTCTTAAGGTGGAAGGAAGGACACGACAAGATAGAGTACGAAACAGTACCATTCAGACTAACCTCGGAATCAAACCGGCTGAGAGCATCCTAGAGGGGCACAAGCTAAGATGGTTCGGACACCTCCTTCGGATGGACCAGCAAAGAACTGCCAGAAAGACATATGAGTCTCACATGGAGGGAAGAAGGCCAAGAAGAAAACCACGCATTTCCTGGGAGGAGAGTGTTAAAAAGGCGGGATATGGACTGGAGTAGAAGAAGGGAGATGGTCCAAGAACGAGATATCTGGTCCAGACTGCAAACTGTAACCCCACACTGCGCAAGCGGTAAAGGGGATAAAATGATTATGAAAAGCTGTTAAATGAACGTCACTTTTGATCTTAAATGAATTAAAGTGAGAAAACTAGAGAAAACTAGAATGTCTGAAAAAATAGATTTCATATAAAAAATAAAGACATTTATACACG
>NW_027108878.1:1291010-1291513 GCF_000696795.3 Halyomorpha halys | reverse complement strand
AAAAAAATACCAAACTACTAATACAGAACACACCCAAAACAACCCGTGATAAGCAGAAACGACATGATTTTTGAAATATTTTATTTACTATTTATTCATACTTTAAATGAGATCTCGATTTACTTATATGTCCTTTTTGCATGAATATTATATCTATAAATAAATGATAAGATAAGCATCGTAAAATGGAAATGGGTTACGTTGGGATGAAAATGAATATTTATTTTTTCATAATTAAGTATAAAATAGTATCAAAATTGTTTAAATCACAATGCCTTCTTATTCATTCAATATCTCGTTATTATCACTGTCAATCCAGGAGTCAGAAATTCGAAGTGAATGTTCGAAAATTTATATCTCTGCTCGGTAATTTATTTTATTTGCGAATTACAGAATTTTAATCATTTTCTTTATTATGAAGAGAATTTTTCAATGCATCAATCAAATAAAATTTTCTTCAATTAATTAAGATTCAAAAGCAGAGATAATTTAAAAACAAATAA
>NW_027108878.1:1279078-1290504 GCF_000696795.3 Halyomorpha halys | reverse complement strand
AATATAAAATCAATAGAGTAATAAAAGTATAATTTTACCTTAAAAGTATAATATTCCAAGTCATAACCTCAAGAGATAAGAATGTTTACACTCACCTAGAACAAAAAAATAAAATAAATAAAAACTGTGTTAAATAATGTACAAAATATAACAATACTAATTTTTAAAATATATATCGATTGTCAAACACTGATTCCTCGTTTCATCAAAACATAATTTTGACAATCATCAAACTTGGTAGTGTGATACCTCGTTGTAATTTTATAATACAATTACTCTTGTTTAAAATTTTAGTTAAATAATTTAGCATAGGACAAGATTACACTCAAAAATATTTTTTTTTCTGTATTCCATTATAATGTTTTAAAATATTTTTTAACTATTTTAAAACACAAATTACGTAACAGGTTTTATATATTTTTTCATGGCCCTAACGTTTAATGAATATTAAAATAATAAATGAATTTTCAATGCAATCTTATACTATAATAAATAATGTAGCAATATTTTTTTCAAAAGAAGATATTTTTAGAGCATGTTACACTTACGAGGTACTGTAGGCAACTATAATCAACATTTTTTTTTTCATAGCTAATTGAATGTAATATATCAGTAACATGCTTCTAGGACAGTAAACAACTCAAAACTACAAGATCGCTAAAACGACATTATAGAAATTAAATAAAAATGTATTATTATTGAATATCAATCAAAATGATTGAGGAAAAATCTTTAGTACCACATAGAACAACCCGTATTATTTAAAATAAAAATACACAGTATTTTAAAAAAATAAATAATAACTAATTTTTTTTAGTATTATATTGCTTCATTTCTAACAACAATGTGTGTTTAATGTGTCTAATGCGTGTTTAATGTTTAAGGATGTGTCCCCAATCATTTTGATTAATAATTAATAATGTACCTCACTAAAATCATGTACAACCATAATAAAAATGTTTAGATTATAATGAAAATCTTTTACAGAATTAAATTCGGAAGGTCGTAATATATATAACACGTAAAATGAAAAAAACTTAACACTACTAAAAAATAAACCACATTCAGCGAAAATATTGCTGAACTAGCAACCGAACCATTATTACTGATCCGGAACATTTTCCGAAACAAAATCTTTTCTACTTTATAATTGCTGGATAACATCTTCTGTCGAATAAAAATAATGCAATAAATAGAAAAAAAGTAATAATAAGGTGTTCACTTCGATGGAGTGAGAGAAACACGAAAAATATAAATTATTTATAAATGAGTGGGTGGTTACGTGAGGACGTGTTTTACAGAATATTTAAAAATTGTCTAACACAGCATGTCATATTTAGAAGATGCGGTCTCTTTAGAATTTATGATGTTTTTCAGTACATGGAAGTTAGATCAACAACTCTTAAAAGTAAAATAGAAAAAATTACGATTCGAGGGATTTGGGCTAGTTTCTAAAGATTGAAAAGATGAAGGTGTATGTTTTTTTGAGAGAAACATGAAAATTATTGATTGTCTGGAAGTAGATGTGTATTTATGTGAGGGTATGTTTTGTTTTAATTAATTAAAAATTGTTGAGCAAATCACGTAATATTTATCGGAAGGTTTGTTCTATAAATAAATGATTAAGTTCTCTTCAAAACAAGAAATAAATAAAAGTTATTAAAAAAAAAATTGAAGCAAACAAACTCCTGGTGTTTCTAATTTAATTACAAATTCTTGATTATTAAATATAGGAGGTTGAAATTACAGTTATTATTTAGGATTAATAGATTATGTTTTTTATGATTATTATATACCGCAGTTTTATCTGCAGTTTACTAAGAGTGCTAGATTTCCATTTTCGTCTCGATTGCCAGCAGCTCTAACTGTACATACTTCATTTCCGCTTTATCCCAATCTGCTACTTTGATTATTGTTCGGTTTTATTTGCATATTATTTTTAGCGAATTATTACATCATTATGATTTCAGAAACGTTTTGCTGATTTATTATTAAACTATATTTATATCAGAGCCATCTGCTTTTGAATAGTTTACTTGAATATATATTTTTTAAATAAGTTGAGCTGACGGTTGAAATTAACAGGGAAAATTTCATTGGTTATAAAAGGTGGAGTTACTTCAAAATATCGCTAGAACATGTAAATGAACGGATAACACGTGTATCCTAGGAGGTTTTAAGTACAAAAGAACGCACAAAACCCTATAAACAATCACAATTGAAGTATATTTATATTAAGGATAAAATGAATACAATAAATACTGAACATCATTTCTAAATTCAAAATAACAATAAGTAAACGTAGAATAGTTCCGTTATGGGGTATCTGATACATCTCGCATCATTCATGGAAAAGAACTCAGGTAAAAGAAAAGTTTCATTTATAAAAACTCATTATATGAAGGATGTTCCGTATATCTTTTCTACGAAGAACTATGAGAAGCACTTTTCTTTTTTCCTTTTATATTCAACTTTTCTTATCAATATTTCTTATTCTAGATAACAATACATATACAAACGGTCAACAGTATAGGGATTTCGGAACGAAAGCTGCTTTGTGATTTAATAAAAGTTGTAATATGAATAAAACTTGAAAATTATTTTTCACTGAAAAAAAATAAAACAATCTTTCACTAATGAACTAAGGATAAGATTACTAGTTTTTAAGGTCCCGATTTTAATAAACCAATTATTGTTGGGTAAAATTCTTTTACACTAATTTCATTAAAATTAATTTTTTTTTTGTTTTAAAACCTTTAGACGCTCTAATAATGTAATGCTTCATCTTAAAAAAAAAAAAAAAAATCTACGTATCTCAATATTTTGGACAATTTCAATGAAGGATTAATAACTATTACTTAATGAGACGCTATAAAACTAAAATTTAATTTGTAGTAAAGCTTTTTGTAAAAAAAAAAAATTACTATTAAAAAGATTTTTATAAGCAAAAGTATTTTTATATTCAAATATATTATACAGAAGGCGTGAAACAATCGAACTAAACGATGTTAATAATCACATTTTTCAATTCGTTAATTTTATTAATTCACTCGATGTTTTTTTTTAAAAAATGAAGTATCATAAATATGAATCTAGTGCGCAGAGGAGTAAAATAGAATAAAAATAAAAAATATCCTCAATGGAGAAGCAAAACGTATATTTCTTTTATGTTGACCTAAAAAGTTATGGTCACATTCTCTACGGTATCACCAATAACTGGATTAGGATAGATTGTCATGCAGTATAGTATACATGATACCCCTATCGGAATAAAAAAAAAATTTATACAACTAAGAATGAGAGTTTTTTTTTTCATTTATTTTATTTATTTATTTTTATTTAATGATAATACTTTTATTTACTTTATTTTAGTATGTATGAGATCATTCATCATTATTAACTATTGCTCACAACTGTGTGACAGATTGTAATATCTATCAATAAATAAAAGTATTATTATTAAAAATAAATAAAAAACAACTAAGAATGGCTTCTTTCTTTAATTCAATGATATACAACCCCAATTGCAAATTCCCAATTGTTGTAACAGACACGGCCATATTTACATATCTATTATAGAATAAATACATTTTCCAACCATCCATAAATCGTATATATTTTTAATTATTCCTAAATCAGTTATACTACAAATATCCTGATTATATTTTATAACTTATTTAATATTAACCTTGGCAGGTGTATTACAGTCACCCTTTACTTTTCCGGTCGATTTTCGCTTTGTTTTAACCTTTAAACAGGTTGTTTCACGACTAAATTTTAAATCTTAGCAGTATATACCATTATCGGCAGATTAAGAAGGTAAGTTTGCAGATATTTTTAGCTAGTTCTTAGTCGTTTTAGAAAATTCTGGGTTACAAAATCGAATTGCACGTATGATTTTCTATAGGAAACACCAATTCGGATTCGAAAATATTAAGTTCATGAATTTTCTAGTAGGGTGAATAGTAAGGGTGATCTTACCAGGTTAGGTTCATGAACTATCTAGAAAATGTTTTTAAATTGAAATTTCCTTTATTCAAAATATCTCTTTTCTCTATTAGAGATCAGCAAAAAACCATCCAAATGCTTTAAAAACACAAATTCTATTATTTTTTATAAAGGTTCATGCTGTAACTTTGAATTACCTAATTTAAAGTCATTAGACACCTGAATGACGTCACAGTACGTGTCGGATGAATTAACTACTAACTTCTTTTTTACAGACAAGCCATTTTCTCTGTGCTTCATGCGATCTGATTCAAAATTATTTATTGTGATAGACATTTTTTACTTTCTTGCAATGTGGCGATTGAACGAAAGTCAAGCCTGTTTATACGACACGGAGGATCCTTGCAATGTTTATTTGCGTTGGCTTTCACTTCCAAGCGGTCAGGGGCTGCTAATTCATCTGAGAGTCATCATCGAAGAACTCTTTCGTTTCGCTTCCTCAACATCCCATAAGAAGGCATGTGTTCCGGATGGTAGTCTTGCAAATATCTTTCATTTTATGATGGAAATCATTGCTTCTCCGAAGTTAAAAGCACCTTCAAACGATGGAAGAGCCATTTCATTGTTTTTATAGAGATAATCATACATAGCTGATGTAGCTCTTCTTGATGAGGGCATCCTATAGAGCAACATAAAGTAGCATTGCAACAATCCATATGTTCAGCCGGAAACAGAGAGACAGAAATATGTAGATGCTTCCGTCATTATCGGAAATAAAATATAAGATAGCTTATTATTAAATTTTTTTAAATGTTAAATTAGTAAGTTATAAATGTTATAATTAATCATAACAAAAAATAAATGATTAAAAATCAAAAACTTAGGACACAAATCAGCAATAGCTGGAAAAGGCCGACATTCGGATTTAAATCTAACGAACACAAAAAGACTAATAATTTTTTTAAAATTGCCAAAATGAAGATTCTTTTTTTTTAGAAAAAAAAATGCGGATTCGATTAACATTTATGTTAATAACACTAAACAAAAGGTTGATGCACTGAGAAAATGCAATGAAAGCTTTTTAGCGTGCAAGATAAACATTAATATCAGGATCACGAACGCAATACTGCCCAACTTCTAAATTCCTTGGCTTACCAGTAAAAACACATAAACCAGTTTATTCAAACTTTGAAAATTCCTTTTCGTTAATACGAAAAGGTTTATGTACTGAATACTGGGGTATATGTTGATTTATTAATTATTATATAAAATGGAAGGCCTGATGAACGAAGCACTACAGAGAAAACCAAGGTTGATTGGGAGATTTTGTTTTAGTAATCTCTTATGGATTTGAATTTTTTACGGCATTCAGTGAAGGGAGGTATTAAAAATTTCCCTAAATTGCTTCTTCAAAAAAAAGAGCCTGAATCAATAATTTTCACCAATGATTTGAGTCATGAATCAATGATATTCTTTTACTTAGCAGAGCAATTTAAATTGAAAAAAAAAATGAGATATAGTCGGAAGATCTCGAAAACAAAGCCTCAAGTCTCCCAAATACCAGTTAAAATGTTATATACAATGTAAACTGCTAAGCAGTTAAAATTTCACCGATTTGAATATAATCAAGAAAGAAAAAAGTAAGATCACACAAATGAAGGAAATAGACCACAATAACGAACATCACATCTCACATCAAGGATCTAAAAAGATTCACTTTGTAAAATACCAAACTTCACACTCACTTAATTTATAAAAAATCAAATGAGTAGAATCAATTTGCCAATATTTTTATTATTACTCATAATTAAATATATTATAATTATAATTTTGTAAATTAATTAATTTGCTATCCCAGAAACACAATCTGCAGCCAGATTCATTGGAATTTAACCAGCCTTATAAAAAATATTCATTCTACTGAAATAACTGCTTAATACAGAAATATTTGTTTAAATTTGACAAAAAATTATTTATTTTCTTCAAGCTAAATAGTACAAATTACACTACAACTAAAATGGTCCAAACTACACAACAACTAAAATCTAAAAACTTATTTTCACGATTTTTTAATGTAATATAAAATCACTACTTTTCCATTAAATTTTCATTTTCCAATTAATATATTAATGCATATTGTGTATATTTATTGCAATGTTTCGTATTTTAACTCACTTTTAATAGTTTCCATATCAAAAGGATTTTGTAAAATATTAATAAGTGACTCGAATCGCCGCCTAATTTCATTCACCATTTTTATCAATTTCCATAATTTGATCAATATGATTGGCAATGCTTTACAGAATAAAAAAAACAAACTTATGTTATGCATTATATTTTTTCTTCATGTTGATAAGTTTTACATACCAACATAATATGCAAACATGTTAGCTATGTACCAAATCTAGCTAGTTACAAATGTTTACGAAATTAAATAATTTCCTGATAATCGTATCACATTAAAAAATATATGTATTAACTACTATAGTGCGTTATAAATAAATATAGTGTGTGTGTTTAAAAACCTGGTCATAATCATGATCTCTTGCTATCATGACGTTCGGAGCATCACCCTTAGCGTGAGTATTACATGTCTAGTTGCATTAAGAAAATGTTCGTTGGACATGATATCGTCACATGTTTTCTGATACGAATCGATAAGGATAGTAAAATTTTAAAAAAATATTGATTATTATTAATTTTTATATGCCTTATAAGGTTACCTGTTTGTTCAGTGCCTGATAAATTCGACTGCTGCCTGCACTTCGTATTTAAACCGGTCTTCAAATATTATTTTACTGTGAAGTTTTAATTTTATGTTTTTCTTATTTTTAAGTTTATAAAATTTTATAATTTTTCAATAATACAATTATTATATGTCTGATATTTTCTGGACAATTCACAACCAATAAATATTTTTAAATAAAAATGAATAATGAGTATACTTGATAACCAAATCTATTTGATAATTGGAAAATGAAAATTTAATGGAAAAGTAGTGATTTTATATTACATTAAAAAAACGTGAATATAAGTTTTTAGATTTTAGTTGTTATGTAGTTTGTACCATTTTAGTTGTAGTGTAATTTGTACTATTTAGCTTGAAGAAAATAAATAATTTTTTGTCAAATTTAAACAAATATTTCTGTATTAAGCAGTTATTTCAGTAGAATGAATATTGTTTATAAGGCTGGTTACATTCCAATGAATCTGGCTGCAAATAGTGTTTCTGGGATAGCAAATTAATTAATTTACAAAATTATAATTATAATATATTTAATTATGAGTAATAATAAAAATATTGGCAAAGTGATACTACTTATTTGATTTTTTATAAATTAAGTGAGTGTGAAGTTTGCTATTTTACAAAGTGAATCTTTTTAGACCCTTGATGTGAGATGTGCTTTTCATTGCTGTGCATATATATGTATAGGGAAGACCTTAGTACAAAAATTAAAAACGTCAAAATTATAGGAATTATTTCTGCATTGATTGTTTTTCATAACTTTTGGTTTGGCCCGTTCCATCTTCAGCAAATTAGTTTCTTCTACTACATTATTTATTACCTATAATTAACCGTTCAGTGCCTAAGAATCTTTCAAACATATTTTAAAGTTTATAAAAAAAAAAATGTAAGGTTAGATAAGGATCCATGGTCATTAAATCATGATAAAACAGTTCGGAGATCAGACATTGCATAACAAAGAATTCGACTCTCTACCAAACAAAGCCCTTGATGCGTTCCTGATTTCAACGATAATACAACCGGTAAATTGTAATTCTGCGGTTAAAAGTAAATTATTTTCTCCATCAAAGAGACTAGCAAATCAAGTTTGACACACAAGGTCATAAAATAAAACATTCACCTGAGCTCGTTACAGAATTGCAAAAACATTGAAAAAATAAATCCTGATTGAAGGAATGTATTTAATTTTTCATAATTATTAATGCAAATTATTTGTTTATGTAACATAATTGCTGACTATTCTTTGTTGTAATTGATCTCATATAATAATAATAATAATCTTTATTTATTCTGGAATTGATCCTTTTAGAATAATTTACAGGCGTCAAAATTAGGCTTTAAAGCCTTAGAGTTAATTACAAAATAGAGATGAAATTACAAGATGTCATAAAATAAAATAATAAAATAAATTTAAAAAGATACAAATAAACAACAATAATTAACAGAATATATAAAATTAAACCAGTTGTCATATCATAAAACATAAGATGACTTCTGATAGTAAATAAAAATAAAAATAAATAAAATACAATTAAATTAAAAAATAATAAATGAAAAGAGAGAATTTCTGCTAGTCTACATATTTACAATTGTAACCGAAAATCTAAGACAGAAAATATATAAACCTTTTGTTGAAACTTTCAATTGTTATTCTTCCAGAATTGGGTGGACAGAAGGTAATCGATGATACGGGATTTGAAGATTGGAAGGATATCTGAGATATACGAAGGACAGCGGAATTGGATAACTTAATAGAGAAAGGAAGCAAAGAAATATTTACAACGGAAGGAGGGGTAAAGCCACTTCAACTCTTCATAAAATCGAGTGACAGGTAATAGAGTCGAAGTTAAAACTTCTAGTCCATATCTACTATCAAATTCAGAAATGTACTATAGGACAATATGTCGGAGGTTCATGACGAGGATTAAAAGTATATGAAAAAATATTCATAAATTTGGATTTATATTGCAACGAAAATAAATTATTTATCGCAGACTAATGAAACTATCACTTCATTAATGTGCATTGAATTCAACTGAATTATAAAAAAACTATATACTGATTCAGCAAAAATGTAAACAATGGTGATGAGATAATTCTAATTCACACAATTAACGTAATTCATTCATTAACTGTAAAAGGAAAAGACTCCGTTAATATTATAAAGGGTTCCTAATGTTCTCACATTATAATTTGTCATAGTTTTGCTGTTTTCAAAGAAAATTTACTGAAATTAAATAATATAAATCAAATAATATTCCAATCACCTAAACTTTATGGACAGGAGATTCTATAAAAAAAATCATAAATAAACTAACATAATCAACTGTTAATTTAATACAGTGAATGTGTATGTGAATAGTTTCTTCACTAAGAAGAACTATTTGGTTATTATAAAATCACTATTTTGCCTGTTCTGTTCTTAATTACAATTTCAAACACTCTTTAGCAAAATCCAGGTAACCTTCATTAGTTCCATTAACCACTAACAAGGGGAGGCAACGCACGTGGGTTCAATGATTTTAATGAAGCTTTTTTGTTGATACTAGGTCAATAAATATCAGACACGTGACTGAGGGTTCTTGCCAATACGCTATAGGAAAACAATATTTTACTAAATTTTATATATTTTTTATGTTATCATATATCACCATTGCTCAACATGTATTTAATGATTATTATAAACCAGTAGATTTGTTTTTTTCGTGCAGAATAAGAACAAAATACTGCTGATTGTATTAAGTGGGCTTAAGTGAATACTAAATTACAAAAACCTGAAGTCGCTTCCAGTAAAGTAGATCTAAAAAAATTTGTTCAGGACAAATTAAGTCATATTCTTTCTTTAGCATCTTTAGAAATCCTTAAACACGAATTTTAATATTAATAAAAATTATAGATTTTTAAAGGCTATTTTTTTCTGTCTTTTTCCTTTTTTCACAAAAGTAATTCAAAACTCCTCGTGTTATCGAAATCCAACGTAATTTCAACCGTTAGAAAACTAAATTTCTGCTCCTTCAATCCATACAAATATCTTTCAGATTTAATGATTTTATATGGTAGAAAAAAACAGTGTCGATCAAAACGTTTTATTTTTTATCTTTAGCTCTAATTTGTTTACGAAGGTATAGTGTGTAGTAGTTTAGACGGTCCTAAGCTCCTGCTTTATGATATAATTATTTATGATCCTAGCTTATTTATGATACAATTTATGACTAACTATTGGAGAATATATACGTAACTACCCCGAATACAACGACCTATCGGTTATAGTGACGAATTATTTTCAGCCCCATCTTCATAGTCCTACCAATTAACTTTTCTTAACAACTATTAACCACGGTTGTAACCACTGATCGTCAAACAAAGCAAACAATTAGTATTTGTAACAATAATTGATTTTAAAAAGTTTCTATTTCACATATACATTATTTGTGTAGTTATAACAAAGATTGGCTACAATGAACGGATATGTCTGGCCCTAGGATGTTTTTCTTAATGATATCCAGATTATTAAATTTATAAATGATTATCGCTAATTAATTATTAAATTTATTATGATTTAATAATTTATAACCTTTTGTAATAGTAATTTACACCATGAAAGGTGTCTATGGTATCACGTGGACCGCATAACCCTACACGGTGTATATTTCTAAATTAAATCAATATAAAGTTTATGATTAAAGCTTAATAATAATAACAATAGCCTAAAAAATTGTAGGGTGGATAATATATAATTAATGAATTAAGGTCAAATATCTTAATACCATGTTCAGAGAGAGTTGGGAGAGGGGCAGAAAGAGAGGAGGTGATTAAAAACGACGAAACTACCCACCAGTAAATTATATAAATAAACTAAAATCTATGAACGTACAAAAACAGCTGATAGGTGAGATTTTCTTCAAGTATAACTAAAGAAAAGAAATAAAATAACAAAATCAAAAGAAGTTTGAATTTTCAATTCTTTCTACTGTATTTCATATTATAATTTAATATTAAATAAATAAATGAATAACGCAGAGGAAAAAAAGTTAATGATAACTTTAACTAGACAAATACCCACTCAGAAAACCTTATTCAAATAGATGTATTTTTAATTAAAATGTATTCATAATTGATATTAAGCCATTAGCTTCATTAGTTGGTAGTATTATTAAGAGCTGTCCATTTAATGAAATTTTAACTCCAAAAGCCTTTAATTTGAAATAAATGAGTTTTAAATATTTCTGTAGACACTTTAATTAATTCTGTTTTTCCTATTAAAACTCTATTTACTTTTTTTACGTGGGATGGGATAATCTAAATAAACTAGGGGTAGGAGAGTTTAAGTGGGCAAAGTAATTGAATTATGAACTTGTGAGGTGGTTTCAGAGAATCCCATTGATCTTAAAAAAAATTCATTTTTAAAATAAAACATAATTAAGTAGATCAATTATTCAACGACCATTATTCCTCTACCATTGATGAGGAAATAGAAAATGAAAAAAATAAACTAATTAAAAAATTTGAGTGATGTTAACAACTCCAAGAATATTTCATTTATTTTCATTTAAAATGTTTAACCCTTAGCTGTAGTGAAGAAAATCGTCGAATGTATCCATCATATACGCAGAGTAGGGAACTAAATAATTTCAAATTTTTTAGGAAATGTTATAAAAATATGTTTTCTGTTTTCTAACTAAATATTAATGAGGTGTTGTCTATCAAAAGTTAATAAATCCACTTCTGAATA
>NW_027108878.1:1262450-1279013 GCF_000696795.3 Halyomorpha halys | reverse complement strand
GATTTTTTAAATTTAATAATTATTATTTACTGAGGTTCCAAAAAATGATAAATTATAAAGTGAAGAAATGATAATTTATAAATTATAATAAATTTGTGTAAAAATAAATATATCTGAAATTATATAGCAAATCCATTATATAAATTCAAATTATTAAACTTAGAACCAGTAATTTTCTGAAAACCAAAGTAGGACTAAATTCAATTTATAACTCAGAGTAGGTTGTCCACATTCAATCTCATATTCGAAGACAATTATTTTTTTATCTCTCAACAACCGAACAAAGAAGAAATGGATTCCCTGGCCGCCTGAAGAGATATGTCAATGTTTACACACTTTTGGGGACATTGAAAATAGCCTTATAGCATATTCCAAGTACTCTAGTGATATTTCATGAAAATTTATTTAAATTGCTGAGATAAAGGATCAATAAATATTCAATGTTATTTCATAAATTAATTAATACTATACATTATTAACAACGACAATATAAATAGAAAGAAAACGAAAAAAAAAAATAGTGCCTATTTTCATCAGACGTATATAAGTTGTATTGAAAAAATCCAAATCAAATTCTTTATGAATAAAATAATGAAGTATCAATGAAGAAAAAAAAATCTATAGAAAAAGATAGTAATAGAAATTCGACTTTAAAAAAATGATCATTTTAAAAAGTTAAAAAGTCTATTATAAATCATTTTCCGAATTACCTAACCAGTTAATTTGTATAAGCAGTTCTTTTTGGACTTGAATAAATACAATAATAATAGTAACTAGTTTTAAAAAAATATCTGCACCAATATAATTAAATACAATGATAATAACCCGTATTTTTTTTTTTTTTAAATTTTATTAACCCACATCAGATAACTCATATCCATATGACAAGAAAAAACTGAGATGACATTTAAAATTATTTTTTTTTTTAAAACAGCTAATCTTATAGTAAAGAATGTTCTACAATTCATTCCAAAATTGATTCAATATGAAAAAAAAAATTAGAAAGCAGAAATATCTAAAAGAATGCAAGTAAACAAATTATGAGTACAGATATCGAATTCAGCAAATACCTTATACCAAAATTATTACGTACTAATACTGAAAACGACTTGCTTGTTAAGAATATCATATAATAATCCCAAATCGCTACTACTTTCCAAATTCCTCCTAACGCGAAAATTAATATTCATTAGAGTTTTTATTTTATAATGGCTCATAAGCTGACATTAAAATAGTCTTAAACGGGAGAGATCTGAAAGTAAAAGTTCAAAATGGAAGCAATTCATTTCTTTTGCAACAAGAACCGGTTGGTTTCAGCAGTTTAAATATCATCATCAACGCACCCAGATCGTTTATGTATATCAAGTGGATATATTATCAAGGAACAGTAAAATAATAAGAATTAGAAACACAATAAACCTACAATAGAATCGGAACAGAATATTGCCATTTTGAAAATAAATTTTCTGATTTTTATTATTTATAACCCTCATCTGTCATCAACAATTTTATAACTATCTACAGTCACAATTTCTAATCTATAATATTTCTATCTATGATATAAGATATACGTATAAGTATATTCTTTAAGTTTATAACGATTGGGAGTAATTATTATTATATTTAAAATTTATTTTTTCTTATTATAAAAAGTTAAATTCAAACCCACTGACATCAACGCGCATGTACATAAAAATCGCCCCACACATTCGGATTACTATTTGTTTCTAGTTTCTTGCAACCTTAGATCAGTGGTTCCCAAACTTTTTTGTCGTACCGCCCCCTTTTTTTGTTCAACCGGCCCCCCTTTTTTTACTACCGCCCCTTTCCAGGAAAAATATTAATTAGCGCCTCCTGGAAATCAATTTTTAAAAATATTAATAGCAATTAATAGAAAATATATATGTTTCTACCTTCTTCGTAAAATATAGCAAAGAAAGGTGTAAATTAGAAACATTGAACTTGGAAATTATGAAACTATTTATTGAACTCTAAATAACATCAAACTAACTCAAACCTATACAAGGTTAGCAATGCTATTATATCCTATCCTAAACAGATATTCCAAACTAAAACCAGAAACAACTGTTCTTATATTTAAATCAATTCTCAGGCCACCACTAATGTACGGCTGTGAAGTCTAATAAGTGGTATCCTTTATGAAAAGGAAAAAACTCTTTTCAAAATAAAGTCTTAAGAATCGCAGTTAATGCTCCTTGGATCATAAGAAATAGCCAATTGCATCGGGAATTACATATGGAGTCAATGGAGGATTACATAAAAAAACGGTTCATGAAGTTCCACTCCCAGTTACCGACAGTTAAAGGAGCAGTGACCTACAACATGGGAAACCCAACCTCGACCCGAAGACTAAAGCCCAGGCTGCTGCAGGACATTCTGTTATAAATTTTATTAAATATAAAATTAATTCATAGTCACACTACCTCTATTTTACTTATTATTATTACTCATTTTATTAATTGATTATTATTTTTATTATTATTTTTTCTCTTTTCTTCTCTCGTCCCTTTTTCAAATTAACTTGTTTCTATTTATTATTAGAGGTCAATTGTTTGTTTTCTTTAAGTGTACCAATATCATTATTTTTTGTTATTAATTTTACTTTCCTCTTTTATGAAGAAGCATTATTCTTATCTATTTATTGTATTACTTTTTTTCTTTTAATAATAACATTTTATATAGTTATGGGTGTCTTTTGTACGAGACTATACCCCCCCCCCATAACCAACTGTTAAAAAAAATATATAAAATATAACGGTTATATCAACCATGTAATCCCCACCAGGTCAATCTGGTATTATCAAATAAAATATTTAAAAAAAGAACTCTAAATAGAATGTAATACCAAAAAGTTAAAAAAATCGAAATCATTCTGAGAATATTTTCGTCAGCAGTAATATAGTTAGCCATGAAAACTTAAGTCATTTATCGCCCCCAAAATACACCTGTGGCTGTCACCGCCCCCTGAATCGCTGCAGCTCCCACTTTGGGAATCACTGGTCTAGATAATTAATCATACCTGCATTGGATAACTACGATGTTTTAAACATAACTGCTGTCTATAACCATTGTTATTTTCCATATGCGATTAACTATCAAGAAGTCGTTCCTCTGAAACAATGGAAAATTAAAATATCAAATGCATGCAGGGAAGAATTCACTCAATCAGAGCGATCATTTTCATACAGGCCACAATCTCCTATGAAATAATAAAATTGCTCAATAACTGGAAGCCATATCACGGACCTTTCCAATTTCCCTCACCGATGGTTTTAATTAACGACTGAACCGGGAGTGTGGGAAAGAACAATCACGAACTATGGAACTCATCACGAATGGAGGCTCCATTGAAGAACGAAGCCTTCATGGAGCGTTTTTCACACGGGCACAAAACGGTCCAACACTCGGTGAGCCAAGGGCTTTCCCACTCACGAGCGACCTCCTTCTCTATCATCCAAGTCTTTATATGTTAATATTCGGCACGATTATTAGCAGCAGAATGTGCCGTTATCGGGGGAGGAGAAAATGGATGATCTTGGGGTTGTTGGAAATGCGCTTCGTCCCTATAGGTGTACAGGAAAGACCTAGGAAAATTATGAGAAACGGGCTCAGTATGGCTTCTAAATGTCTTCTATTTAATGACAGAAAGTATTCATCACTCCGTTAAACAGAAATTGGTTTTCTTTTCATATCCTCATTTGTTAATTATAATTACAGTATGAAAAAATTTAGGCTTAAACAAAATCAATAGCCTATGTTCATGGTTAATATGGCACCTAAACTAAAATCTTCACTATGACCAGTAATACAAACAATTACTTTGTAACTAATTGTTGGATAAATGATTTTAAAAGAAAATTAAATATATATACCATAAAGATCACAAATGGCAAAATAAAGTAGTACTAAAATTTCTTGATTTATGAATTCATATATTTTTTTAAAAATATATCAGTAGATCAGTTATCAACACGACCAGATGAGTCGTTAGATACTAACTCGGTGAGATGCTTTCATCCTCTAACCAATACTAAAACACATTCGCAAAAAAATAATACGTAGATTACTAAATAGAGAGGCTATAAATAAATTAAAAATGCGTTCAAATACTTTACAAAAAAGAAAAAAGCCAGCAGGGTATCCGTTCCACGTTACAACAAAAACTTAACTAAACCTTAAGTACAGTCCTTAAAGTTTTATTTTAGCTGTTTTTTTTTAGGGTGTGTTTTTTTTCGATATCCTAAAAACTATTGCAAAGTAGACTAATATATGTTTTATTTATAAGTAAACTAGTTAAATATTATTAATTTAATTTAAAAAATCAATATCAAGGACTTTAAAAAAAATTAGACTAAAAGGCCGTTAAGTAATGTGCAAGTTGAGTTGCATCAAGCAGGCTAAGTAACAAACACTGCCTGTGTATCAAGTATCTGTAGCTTTTAATTCCAACAAACTCAATAACAAAATAGTAATATAATAAATTAAAATATTATCTATAACAGGTTTCTGTTATTTAAGAAACTATATGGTCATTAGACACCCTTATGAGAGATAATATTGCACATGTTATTATATCGCATAATACTAACCATATCGCTTTTAATCTATATAAACTTATTAAATTATTTTTCTTTAATATAGAATATTTGTCATAAAATAGTTAAAAGCAAAAAAAAGTACACATCTTTTTGTTATACTTTTCTGAAAATAATAAAATTATTGTACTGTGTCATATGTATTCTCTTAAATGACCTTTGTGATTTTATGTATTAAATAAATCTCCGAAAAAAGATGGAAAACCGTTACAAAGAAAAATACAAAAGAAAATTAACAACTACCTCAAAAAGTATAAATTTTATGGTATATTATGCAAGAACAATGAACAATACCATAAAAGTGGGAATGGGTACACCTTTGGGTGTCTGCACTTTTTTCTTCTCTTCCTCAATCAAAAAATCAAATTTATGGTCATCTGTTTTTAAAATAAAAATGAAATGAAAATACGACCGTATTTGCTGGAGATATGATTTAGAGCATCTTTATGATGCTCTAAACTTTCTGAAAAATAGGTTTTAAATTTATTATAAAAAAAATGTCAACATTTACTATAATTTATTATATTATAATATAATATTACTGACTGACATTTCGAAACAGAAGGGGAAAAAACCGGACCCACAGATGTTAGCATAAGAATGTTTCGTAATAAGAGAATCGGAATCGGTCTTTTGTAATTTACGAACTTCGAAGATAGCATCTGTGGAAAGGAGGACAGGATCGTGACGTTATAGTAAAGTCTAATAATAATGATCAGAACCAAACATTTTTTTAAATAACCTCAATTAATAGACTCGATTCGTGAAATCAAAACTTTGAAATAGGTATAGAGCAATACGAAAAAGCAAGTAGGTCTGCAATTCAACAACTACAAAAGTAACCGAGGTAAATGCCATTCAGGAAATTTTCTAAAAAAGATTTTAAAAAAAACTCCATTATCTCGAGAGAATCTTATAAGCACCTAGGGTTTTGTTCTACTTCTACGTTTCCTTGGCCATTAGAAAGCATCAACAAAATGTATATTAACATTTTTTTTTGGTATTCGCTTCGTTAACCACAAGTCTTCAATTACGAAAGACAAATTACCGAGTCCTAAATTAGAAGAGCAATATCATGGCACATGTTAGCCAAACCGAATGTTCTCAAAGATGCTTTGTCACTCGTAGTTTCTCTGTCAGTTAATCATAGATGGATTCGTACCACCGTCACCAAACCCAGGTATGATCAATTGCTACATCGTTTAAAAAAAGGGGTCAACCCTTCTTCTTTTCTATCTGCAAACTCTTCTTTTATTGGTGTTAGACACAGGTTAACTTATAAATGTAATTATTAAACTTCGAAATATAACAATCTGCATGCATCTTATGCTACCTACCGATTGCTTGTTTAACTTAACTAATGATTAAATTTTCATGAACATAATTTTTTTCACTAAGTGTATATTAATCTTATAATATTTATAACTTCAAGGAAAAATTACTAAGCCT
The DNA here is from genome assembly GCF_000696795.3 of Halyomorpha halys. Lineage (NCBI taxonomy): Eukaryota > Metazoa > Arthropoda > Insecta > Hemiptera > Pentatomidae > Halyomorpha > Halyomorpha halys. The sequence goes on along the minus strand of NW_027108878.1, from coordinate 1,272,948 downwards.
TAAATACGTCTCAGATTATTGATTCTTCCCGACGTCTTCACAAATATTTTTTCATCATTAAATCTATCTAAGATAATAATAGGTTATAGTTTTTTTTACATCGGTATCCAAACTGTTTTTTTTTATTTATTATATAAACAAAGTCATTACACTTCAAATCACACGATCACACGATCTCCAATCTTCCAGATTTTGATGAAACATGATACAAACAATTCTATTATAATCCTTATAACACTCCGAAAAAAACTTCGTCCTATCATTTACATATTTGTTTTAATTACTCTCTTTTTTATTTCTTTTTTTTTATATAAACTTGACGCTACCTAAAACCTTTGAAAGCCTATAACTTGGAATAACACATTTAAATAATTCTCGAAATGTATTGAAAATATCATCATAAACATTTGGATGTATGTAAGTTTTTGTATACCTTAAAAAAGCGAAAAATATTCTTATTACCCTATCAATCGCTCGAAAGATTAGTAAATTTTGTAGAAATTTAAGAAACGGTAATTTTGTTTTACTAATTACACAGTATCTAGAGTCTAAATTTTATTATAGAAGGTTCAAATATCTTTCAAAGTACTTTTAAATATATATACTAGTACATAAACAAATATAGATGGTGTTATAGCGTGTTAAATTATTGCGCACGACGGGAGAACTTCTCTAGAAATTCAAAAGATGATGAGCACTTTTAAGCAATATATATTTGACTGAGTTATAATAACTCATGAATAAATAAAAAATCAACAATACCATCTAAGTAATACTAAGTGCTAACTACAAAAGAAAAGTCTTTATGGTACAGTGACGGGTTCATTTTGAAAACCAGCAAGGTTTATTTTTTAATCTTTATTATTTTGTTTAATTCTTGACCAGTTTATGTATATATATATCAGATTATCATAAGTTAAGTACTTCTTTCAAAAGCAGTTAATTTACACTTCATTTAAGTGATCTTGAAGTAATCATTTCACCTCATGATCATTTATATTACACTTACCGAGTGCAGAAAACCATCCAATGCATACACACACATCTTTTAAAATATTTATAAAATATATTTTTTCCTATTAAATAATACTTAATAAAAATTCTTTATAGTTAATCCTTTTTAATTTTTGCGTTCATCGCATAAAATAAATAAATGAAATTGTTTTTGTTTCTTTATTGTGACGAATACATAACCAGTTCATACGACGAATAATCGGAGGTATCACATCTTAGAGACAGTACTAAGTTTCCTCCTTTTTATTTGCATTACATTCAGAAATAAAAATTTGTTTTAGTTCCATGACTTTATATAATCAAGATCAAGAAATCTTTTTCACCACAATCTTGAGAAAACGTTCCCCAAGCATTCCCTGAAAATTTACGAAAATGTCAATAATCGATCCCTAGAATCGAATTTTATCTGGCATCCGCAGGAATCGATAGTGCAGCCAACAGAGCAACCCTGACCTCCAAGTAAGCGTATGTAGGAACTCCACAATGGGACCTTTCTTACCTGCCCAACGAACCACCAGTTCCTTTATGCTTGAGGTACCTGCATGCTGCTTTCTGAGCTATTTCCACATCCTCAACCGACTTTCATTATTATGTCGTGAGGAGTAGGAGGAGGAGGTTAATTTCTTCACTTTTCAAAGGAACAACAAACGTCGAATGACAATGAACATAAGCAATACAATCTGCACACATTTACTAAATTCTGGGAACTTGTGCATTAGAATTGGAAGGTACTAAGCTTGCCTGAATTTTTACCTTGATTTTGGGAGCTAATCAAAGCGAGCTAGATTTAGAGAGGCATCCACAGGTTTTTACTCGGTTAGCATTGTTCGAGAACTTAAAACGAAAAACGTTAGTGCCCTTCATCTTTTGAATAATTAAATAATTATAAATAAAACTCGGGGTGAGACCAGTGGAGAACACAAATAATTAAAACTTATTTTATCACTGATAATTTATGATAAAATAGCTCAAATCTAAGATAGGGGTAGGGCAAACCCACACCATCGGATTTGAAGAATTTCTCATTCTCTAAATTTATACTCGATCGATACCTGTCAGAAAAACCCTAGGACAGGTTTCGGGTAAAAATTATAGATTTTTTTAAAAGCAATCTGCTAATCAAAATATAAAAAAATTCCTGAATCAGAAAGAGCCATTCATTTACTGCAATGAATTTGAAAATGAAATGGATGGTTATATTTTAAATTAAAAAAAAAATTAAATCTGTACCGCTACAACCGATGAAGGGTCAGGGGTTCAGTACTTTGTAAAGAAGTACTGTTACTATACCAACGGTTGTGCAAGAATATTTTTAGTAGTAGAAGATATTTTTAATAGTAAATATACCTTAATGTCAGCATTATTTGTTATCTTATAAATAAACTGAATGTTAAACTTACTAAAACCATAGGAAAGGTCATTTGTCTTATTTTTTCATTTGTAATAACTGTTTTGTTTTATTATCCTTTATAAATTATTATCAGTTCTAACTATGTTGTATATAATTTTTGAAGTTTACTATTAATATTGAGGTGAAGTCAGGGAAGTTGTTACAATAATTTAAAACTTTTCAATAATATTGACCGGTTACTCAGATTCACCGTGTCAGGGAGTTTCCTCTCATTTGACCATCAAGCCATTTTGAGTAAATTAACTGATTAAGAGTATTTTTCACCACTATTTTCAAGGTTTGAATTATGCTCTCAAAGCTCTATATATTTATGAATGTGTCCCGATTTTTTTTTTTTTTTGTGTTCCAATTATGGGTTGGAATAAAATTCCCTTTTATATCCCGGGGAGGGGGTCTCTATCTGGCCCAGTCTCTGTGCCAAGTCGTTCAGCAGGAGCGTAGCCAAAAGGTTTGGTTTCGGAGTGAGGTAGGGAGAAGTCCGACCTATCCGACCATACATTCTCAATTATGTGTAGTTGTATTGTTAAACCGATCTCTTCAACAATACAACTTGGGGCAGCACAGTATAGTTAATAAATGATCATTCCAGGCGTTTAAATACAAATCCGGCTACATCCAAATTATTAAAAATAATTACATTAAAAAAAACAACGTTATCTTACCGATTTTAGCAATTTACGTTATTTTTTCTCTTAAAGCAGCCATCAACAAGTTTTTTTAGCTGAAATATATAGTGAAAACTAATTCAAAATTTTACTTAAGATACTCATATAACTAACTCATACTCATATGCTCATACTCATATAACTAATACTCATGTTGTAGGCAAAAGTTTTAAAAAGATAAAAATCGGTTAGATCATATTTTTTTTTAATAAAAAATATGATTGTTATGTATATATTGTTGACCGTAGAATAATACAAGGATAAGATGGTCTGGGGTGCGGTAAACAAATAAACCAAAACTTATTTATTTGTTATCGGTATAAATTATTAAGTTTTTATTAGTTTGTTTTTGTTTAAAGGCGTAAAAAATTTTGGTCATCAACGCCTGTGGAGTGTTATAATTAAGTTACAAACATACACAAGCACAAACGTTCCCTAAAGTACGCATGCGCGTGATTCCAATATAAAAAATAATAATAAATTAAAAAAAAAATTAAGTCTAAGAGGAGTTATAATTTAAAAAGGAGGCGATGTGCTTTTAAAAATTTTACCAATTATATAACTTGAGCTTCCTCTTCTGTGAGAGCATCAGATAAATTTTGAGGGTCAGTCCTATTCTGTATATAGTTAGCAAATGGCTCAAGATTTGTATGACCATGAGGACATTCTTAAAAAATATATTGGCTTACGTTGGAGGTGGCAGTTTTCTGATCAACTGAGAGTGCGTGAGGAGAATATGGCGTATTCTCAAGCGGGTTAGAGCAACATCCTCCCAACGGCTGCTGTGGTAGGATTTCAACCATGGTTGTACAAGAGGAAAAATTGTATTCTTATGATGAGTGGATAATCAGGGTACATGTTTCTTAAACTTTTTAAAGAGCTCAATGAATCTAAGATTATTACAATTGTGTTTAGAGGTACTGAAAGGTAAAAATGGAGGGTTGATGATATCGCGTGGAGTTCGGCGGTATATATTAAACATAATTTATGTAATTTAAATTTGTTGGTTGAATCGCGGTTAACGAAAAATGAGGTGGTTGGGGATTCTGATTTGTAACCATCAGTGAATATCAAAAAATGTTCCAGAATATTTTACAGAGGACGCGACAAACTTTCTTTGTACTTAACAGATATGTTTGTGCATACGTAGTTATTGTTTTAGGTTTTTTTAGTGATTCTTTCCGCCAATAATCGAAAATAAAATCCGGAAGATGATATTTGGAATCATGAAAGCTAAATCTTGATCGTGGGCTTGTGGAACTACGGGGTTCAACCTTCCGTAATTCTTCGCAAGGCATATTTCCATAGCAGACCTCATCTGTAATTTCATCTTTATTCATAATTGCGTAACAACTTATTCACCCGTACTGATTTATATTTCTGTAGGAAAACATTTTAAGATGGACCGCAGGTTTCGTATTCTATACAATAATAAAAGAGAACATTATTGCCATACTCAGCTAGAAAATATTACATCATAAAAAATTAATTAGACAACCAGAGCATAAACACTATTAATCATATTCATGTATCTCCTTCAATTCGTGATGACCTAACTTAGCGAAGAGGAATTTACTTAAAATATTTCATTGGAATTCGGATTTAAATATTTAATGGACTGTAGTAATTAAAAACTTACATTTAATTGCCAAATTTCAACCAAGCTATTGTCAATAAAAATATTTATATGAATTGCTATTACAAATATTAATCTATATTTAGTTTGACATAAATATAACTATCACAGATATAAGAACCTGGGATTTTAACGCCTTTAAATACATTATTTAAAGCTTTTTTTGCAAAAAGTATGCAATTACAGTTTTATAATGTTACGATATTTTTTTAGTGATGGTTCATTTTTATTTTTTGAAATAACTCCTTAGTGGAATTTTTAACGTGATAAACAGAAGAAAAATAGCATAAAGAAAATGTATGTATAATAGTAAAAATGGGTATGAAGCAACAATCAATTTAAAATGTTTTTCGCGTAAAGAAAAAACAATCAGGAAGATGGAAAAATAAAGTTTTTGAAAAACAACATATAGTAGTAGCGATAAAATAATTCCAAATGAAGGAGGAAATAACCAATTTTCAACATCACCCTTTTAGTAACAATTTTGTCGTAGAATTAATGCTTAGCGCAACCCATTGATTGAATGAATCAGGTTGTTGAAAGAGTATTTAAAAAAAAAAAAAATGGATAACTTATGAAGGTATAATGATAAAAACAAGAATGGAGTTGAAAAGGCAACACAAGGTTGTTTGTGTAAACATGCGAACTTGACCTTCGAAACGCTTTCAATACAACAAAAAGTTACAGAACAACTTAACGATTCATGTTTGTTTTCATTCAAATTTTTCTCGAGAATAACTTTGGAAAATTTGCATATCATTAACATGAAAATTAAACCTTCCAATCCGCATTTTAATGTTTATGCATTTTTCTTTTTTATTTGGGTTCCATTGCATGACATACAAATGTAAAAACACAGATGGAAATGAGGTTCACTACGATACTTTTGAGGTATGTTGTGCGGAACATTAAACTGAAAAAAATAAAATTATAAAAGTCCAGAACATGAACGTCCTCTTGAGTTAAATTTGTAACATAAATTGAACCCCTGAAGAAAATAATTGACTAAGTAATAGTTAAACAAATTTAAATATTTAATAATATTAGCTTAAAATAGGCTAAAAAAAACTTTTATAGATCTACAGTAAAGAAACTACAACAATTGAAAGCTGAAAAAAATAAGGGAAAACCAGAAAAAAATAATATTTCTTAATAGACCGACCTGTAGGCGATATTCCAGTTAGGAATTAGTATCTTTGAAAGTTTGAGTATTTAGATGTATGAGTTTGAATTCTTACATTTCAGTTATCAAGGAGCAGATTTTAAAAATGTACTATTTTTTTAATTAAAGATTATAAATATATTGATTATATTTATACTCAATTGAGGTAAGATAGTCCACTCTGATTCTCATTAATAAATAAGTTTTTTTTTCTTATTAACTTGAATTCCAATTAGAGATATTCGGTATTCCTTAGTAAATGATAGAAGAATAATTGTTGACCAAGAATTAGAAAATCCACCTTCGAAAAATTATGGATAAATTTAAAAGATAACAAGGAAGCTTAGAAACTCATAATCAAACGAGATACACAGAATACAGCCAATGGTAAATGTAACCTTCATTGCAAATGAATTAATCTAAACTGTAACACACCCTTTGAATATGACAACAGAACATATCGCAAGACAAATACCAGAGAAGGACTGATACCTTGAGGCAGAACATACCCCGCCACGTTTATTGACGGCAATAAAGAGTCAACAACCTCCTATTGTACCGGTAATGCACGAGGCTCTCTCACCATCCAAATCCAGTCAGTTCTGTTTGTTTTACACTTCTTGTATAGTAAAGTCCAGGAGAAGTTTTGGCCGTATTGCAAAATCTTCGAAACAGAGGAAAAAGTAGATTAATCATAACTCTGCAGTAAAACGGTAGCGACAGCCACTATTAAAATTTTAATAATATAATTTTAATGGAAGCTGACCTTTTAAGAATGTTCGCCAATCTTTCATTTTAATTTTAATATTACCACGTAGTCGTACAAAAAAAGTTACTTAATAATATGTGAAAAATGTGTCTGCACTTTTTTAGAAACAAGAAACTATATTTTAAAATGTTTTGAAATAAAGGCTGCACACTATCCCAAATATGGAAGAGTATTAATTTATTATTCCGACCCCCAGAAAATAAAATAAAAAGGTAGAATAATGATTGCATGGAACAGTCGTGAGGTATTAAAGAAGAGTGTGTTGACGATCCAAAACTTATTGAGAAGCATGTGGTTATACTAAGAATTACTTAGTTAACTTCAAAACACGAGATAACACAACCCAATTGAAATTATGAGATAAATTAAGCATTTATATAACACTGTATAACTAAGATTAGCAGTAGGGATATACTATAAAGGTCAATCATTATTAATTATACAGGGCGTTTCGATAGGAAATATCAGTAATTAGGAGAGGATGATAGCTTAACAAAAATATCTCAATCCTGTATCCAAGAACAGCCCATTTCCATGAAAATCAAAATTTCTCAGTTGTTACTGAAGATTTCTCAATTTTATGTGACTATTCTTGAAATCCGCAATGAATTATCTATAAGATAGCAACCAAGTTTAAGGAATTTGAGTTATATCTGTTTACAGACACTATCTTGAACAACTTAGAAATACCAAAAACTATACACTACCTCTAGCTGAATGAAGACCAACCACTCAATAGCCAACTAAAATAACTTAAACAATGACAAATAGGCGTATAATGTTTTATCGGTAGAGATTATTGAATGGGGAGTTGTTTCAGTACTTAATTCCGCTTTACTTTACTTAGTTACCGCATTGATATAATCACCTTTACCTCTTCAAAATCAAAATCGTTGAACAATAATCACCATTACAAACAAATAAATTATAAAGTTGTTTTGACCCCTACCATATCGTTAGATCGTTAAAGTGTTAAAATGAAGAGAATTTTATGAAAAGCTCATAATCATGCCTCGAAAATTCATTGTGTGACATTTTACTTAGTATGTCCTGATATTATTTACATTAACATTGTTAACTTTAGCGAGGTGATACTTCCCTAGAAAATGGGTGTTATTTTATTGGAAATTCATTGTATTCACAGAACACAAAAATGGTGACAAAAGTTACGAAATCTTCAGTTGTGATAGAGAAATTGGGGGTTTTGGTGAAAAAGATAATAATAAAAGGTTTTCTAGGAATAACTCTTTAAAAAATCATATCTCGACAAGGGATTGCGATAAGAAGGTGAGATTGGTGGAATTGAGCTACATTTTTAGTAAGAATTTTCCTGATTTCTTCCTAAAACACAATTACAAACACAAAAACAGCGTATGCATTAATGCTGTTTGGGGTAGTCAATGGATAACGCCCAAGTATGAATCTAACAATAGAAACAACCCATTTTCTGTTTTATCAACTGTCAATCGACTCTGAAGCCGATATTGAACAATCGGTTAGTTATCAACCGCTTTATAAGAGACTAGAGGCTGTTTTGAATTACTTATTTTTTTATTTTTACTCCCAACAATAATCCTAATAAAAAATAGGTGTAAATTGTTAAGATACACGTTAAAAGATATTAAGCAATACGACAACCACATAAAACAATAGCGGATAGAAGAAAGAAAAAAAATTGAAAATTTTATCTTATAAGAAATTATTTTTTCTGAAACTAAATTAAGACTTCATTTTTATCTATCAAATATAACACAGATAAAAAAAAATTGTTTTTATGAGCTGACCATCAAACTCTGATTCAAATATCGAGTAATCACTAAAACCTTTATGTGTTAATTATAAAGTTGGCTTTAGTGGGAACTGAACGATAGTTTGGATTTTGAGTAAAATCAGCTTACTTTTTTGCAATTGTTACTGAATAACTCCCAAAAAAGTACTTGGTCAAAAGCATAATTCGCAACAATATTTATCTTTATACGACCATTTTAATATAGGTCTTAAAAGGTCTTAAAACAATGGCAATTTTACTCAAAAAATCGAAAATTGTCTATCTCTTATTATGAGGAATGTCATCAAAAATATTCATTCTACCAAAACAATAATGTAGAACGAATTTATATTAAATTTAATTCTCTTTTAATTTCTATCCCCAAGAGAATCTTATAATGGTTTCTCATAAAATTGGCGAATAACCAAAATATGAACTAGTATAATTCCAGGAAAATAATTTGAAGAAAAACGAATATATATTCAAAACTATTGTTTAAGTTTTAATTTTTTTTTTCCGTTTTTTTTATTAGATCCTAATAAACAGATAAGTATTAATTTAACCCAGCTGTGTACGCGAAGAAATTTTGAGCGCAATCAAAATTGAAAAACTGTCTAAGCGTTAATTATTGCATTGTTTTGAAATTTAAATGCAATAAATAAATAAATAAATACATTCAAGCTTTTCTCTCAGGCGCATAGTTTTAGAGTTATTTATTAACAACTAAAAAAAGTGAAATGCTTTCACTTAAAATCCCAAATATTGCAAATTTCTATAAAATATTTATCTGGTGAAACCATATTTTTCATTCCTTAGTTACTTGGAAGGAATCAAAATTTTATATAAAGTACTCAGACTCAAAATCCGTGTTGACTGGTGTAATAGGCTATTTTAAATTCGATTAACACAAAACAATGGAATTGTTAAGATATAAATTAAACATTCTATAGATAAGTTTGTATAACAGGTGCAATACAATTAAAAATAATGAAAGCAATGCCTTCTATTTAAGTATAACATTAAATTTGGAAAGTATCACTTTTGATTCTTTAATAATTAGTAATAATGTCATTTAATTTATTAAAATACAAATTAAAATTTTATTTTATTTCAGAAATATACAATAAATAAAATAAAATTAATAAATGTCCTAAAAGTGGTTTTAGAGGTGTCACACAGTTGAATAATAAAATAAAATAAACAATCTTTTTTTTTTTTTTTTTTTTTTTTTTTTTTTTTTTTTTTTTTTTTTTTTTTTTTTTTTTTTAGTTTTGATGACATGAGCTAATGAGATTCGGCTAAACTTAGTTCTATGTTCGGGGTTACAAAGTCATGAAAATAAAATTATAAAATAATGACATTGCGCAAAATCGTATTGGTGTAGTCTCCACAACTACCGCCCAACGTCAACAGCTGAGAGAGTATTGATTCTTCAACAGCCCCTCCCTACGCACTTTATTCAGCAACCTACGTCATCGTTCATTCCGTTTTACCTTACAGGTGACTTTACCCCATTCAGTACCTCAATAACGGTTATTTAGGCTATCACATGATTATTGTTGGGGCTAAAGCCTGGTGGTCCGTGGGACAACATAACACTATGCCCACATTAAGCTGGGTTCTACGGATAGTTAATTTGGGGCTTTAAATACTTTGTGGGTAAAAAAAAAAAATAGAAAATTTAAATAATCCCGTAAATGGATAAAACAAAGAAGAAAAAGAGAAAGGGAGAAAAAAAAGAAAATGAGAACATGTACTATAATATAGTTGATAAAATAAAGAATAAGGTAAAACAATATTTAATAAAAAATGAATAGAATACAAAATTATAAAACATAGAAACTACAAGTAAAATGATAAAATAATTGAAAACAGAAAAAAGATTTATTTGATAGCCAAAAATATACTAAAACAATAAAAGAAACCTTTAATGAGAAAAAGAATAAAACTTTAACGATACTGGTTGTTTATAGATTTTTAGAAATAAAATTTACCTACAGAGCTCCGGTTAAAAATAAAAAAAAATAAAAAATACAACGGTAGATTTAAGTGGTAATTAAAAATGACTATTGG
>NW_027108878.1:1261335-1261775 GCF_000696795.3 Halyomorpha halys | reverse complement strand
ATGACGGTCTATTGTCCTACTTCAACACAAGTGTTTAATGTTGGATTACCGACGGAACCACTTCATAAAAAAGAAATATTTTATTAAATTACACCACCAAAACAATAATAAAATACAAAATCATTTATCTAAAAGGATAAAATATTATTCACAGATAAACCAATACTCACAAAAAAAAAAAAATATCACAAGATTGTGCAACACAACAGTATATGTAATAGAAAAATATGAACGTCACAACATTGGTACTTGGAGAGGGAAAAAATGTAGATTGAAAGAAATAGATATCCAGATAGATGGAACTAATGAAGATGATAAATAGAGGTAGTAAAATAAACTGTAGTTAGTAAAATAAACTGAAGATATGATAGAACAGACTGAAGATAGGCGAAAATAAGTGAAGAAATAACAGACACTGTTATCTCCTATCCAAAGAGGTT
>NW_027108878.1:1254135-1260724 GCF_000696795.3 Halyomorpha halys | reverse complement strand
AACAGAAGTTATTAATTACAGATTCAATTCAAAAATATTATGGAATAACGAAATAATAATGAAAAGTGTAACCTGTAACTGTTACACAAACGCGCTAAGTTATCTAGTAGGAAGAAACAGACCGCGATGGAGTAATTTAATGCATTCCTTAGCCAGGCGATGGAACGGAATCCTCCGGTCAATAATTAACAAATAGCTTATCAATTAAAATATGGTAGAATTTTTCAATGTTACATAAAAAAAAAAAATTAAATGAATAAAATATCTATGCCACAAATTACATTAATTTTAACATGTTATAGATTTCACAATTCAAGAATTTCGAATTTATACAAGGACAAACCATCTAAGGGGGGTGGGTACCCTTATAAATTATTATAAGCAATGAAATCTTCTAAGCACTTATTTTAATTATTTGCAATTTTCATTGAGTAATTAATTATACGTTCTAACACAGAGAGTCCAAAATAAAATTATCTCAGATGGTTATTTAAATTATTTCTTTATACCTTCAAATTGAATAATAAAAAACATCAAACCTTTAAGAAGGGGTGTCAAATATAGTAAATAAAATATATATTCAACTGTTTTAAATAATGTTTATTTCCACACACTTAAATTACGATAGACTCCACAGTGGTTCAAAAATCCCAAAAATCGGAAGACTGTATCAGTACATGAGTAAATAACTGTATCTGAGACATCAATGGAATGAAACTAATCGAACAAGAAGTCAAAATGTTATGTATTTAAAGAAAAAAAAACATTTATGACAAAAAAATGTAAGTCAAAAATACATAAAAATTAAGCTAACTGATGTTTTCGGGAATAAATATACAACAAAATAAATAAACTAAATCAAATTTAATTAAATTATAATGTTATTGGTTTATAAATATGGAATTCTGTTGAAAAACGCATTTATTTCTCTCTTACTGGGACATAAAAATTTGTATTCAAATTGCCTTTTAACACTATTACTCAATGACCACGTCAGCTAGTTTAAATTTAAAAACTAAAACATTTTTATTAATAACATATATTAGGCAGTCAAAATAATAACGTTTTGAGCGTTAACTGCAGTTGCTATGAGCCCTTAATTTTCATCATAAGGGCTTAATATTAACCGTACAGTATTCTACTACAGAGACCTAAGTGCATTCAAAGACCATCAGATTATGAGTTCACCCCGCACTGAATCGATGACCTATGACGGTCTATTGTCCTACTTCAACACAAGTGTTTAATGTTGGATTACCGACGGAACCACTTCATAAAAAAGAAATATTTTATTAAATTACACCTCCAAAACAATAATAAAATACAAAATCATTTATCTAAAAGGATAAAATATTATTCACAGATAAACCAATTGTAACAATAATTCAATTGGTAATCCTTAATTAAATTTAACTGACATGCATTATATATGCAAGAGTATATATATATTTGTGTGTGTATGTGGAACTCACAAAAAAAATATCACAAGATTGTGCCACACAACAGTATATGTAATAGAAAAATATGAACGTCACAACATTGGTTCAAACAATATTTTAACTTCAGAATCAAGAACTCCTTAATTTAGAAAATGAACCGACCTAATTGAATCCAAGCTTGAGGAAACTTGGGTTCGGGGTAAGTAAAATGCGTCTTAAAAGATTTTTTACTTCTGTAACTTACTGAATGGAAGTAAACACAAAAATGAGCACCAGGATGAAGGAGTGGGGGGTGGCAAGTGGCGATTAAGAGATACATTACATTTTAAGAAATCCTAATTAATAAACTTAATTTTAGTTCTTTCTTTTTTTTCGCTCTTGTGGCGCTGTGCCGCGGGGGGCGACGCTTTCTCTCATATAATATTTTTTTTTTAAAATATAATTTTTTGTTTTTTTTATTTTACGGTACCCAGACCATCTTCCTTTTATAAAATGGGATTTTTATCAATTTTAACTAACCCTATCCAATACTCTTGCTTTTGTGTAAAAGTAATTTTTTAGACACGCCAATAATTCAATAAAAGGCTCGCCTTGTAGATTTAATTCTCAATTAATTAATCATTGATCTTGAAATATAAGTTATTAGGCAATAGAAATAGTAAGAAAGCTATACTGACATTTTTACTAGGTAAATTTTTTTCTCTAAACATAATGAGTGTTATATTATAAAATACATTTACGTATTTTTTAAATTTTATTTTGCTTTTTATATTTGAATGTAGATGGTGTATAGTGGTAATAAAAAAAAATTATACTGGATATCTTTCACACTAATTCTAAAATATCCTTTGAATTTGGGCAGGGGTATAAGACGTTTGCGCATGCGTAATTAGAGGATGGAAATTGTTATCGGACAGTTTGTATACTAATTCACACAATCCCTGAAATTTACATCTAAATCAAATAACAGAAGCTTTTACGCCCCCACATAAATTTGTCAACTGGTAGACAGACCGAGACAAACGAATTTCTTAAGCGACAACTAAAACGTAAAATGAAAGTGTAATGATTCAATTCTTAGAACAAAATTTTGTTATTGTATTCTGCATAAATACAAATCCATACTTTTGTTAGTTAGGAAGCAAAAGTGTTTACTGAATAAGAAAACAGAAGATTAACTAAATCCCAAATAGCAAGCAATGCAAACTGTATTACATAATCGGATAATTTAAAAGTATTATATTAGAAATAATCGGAAAAGTTAAGTCAAGCTGGAAAAACACAAGACCTTCACGGTGTCCAAATGTGTATTGATGATTATTCGCAAGAGAACGCCAACGTGAATGGCGTCAGACTTACTAAATAATGCTCCGACAACAGATAAGGTAGTAGTGAATTAATTGAGTACGCCCACCCCATGTACAAAATTTAAATTTGATCTGAAAAGCAAAACTATTATTTACTGCACACTAATACAGAAGGGACTATTGTCTAGTGGAAGTGAATAAAATCATAGTAAAACCAATAAATAGCACTTTGGTGTTCACAGTATCGCTTGTCGCTCATGTCATAACATATTAGGTGAAAGACATGATTGCCATCGAAGTCGAATCATATTGGGAAGTTAAGAAGGTTATGAATACAGTAGAGGATAACTTAATAGTGGTTGATGCAATGTACTTATAGAATTGTAGGTTTTGTTTTCTTAAAAAATAATAATAGCTGAGAGCCAATACGTAATCTCATAATACCAAAGACCAATAACCACCAAAACTCTCCTGTCCAAGCCACCCTAAATCAGCAGCGGCGTCGGGTGGAACGACGAGGCGATGTGAAAGGAAAGGATCAAAACAGTTTCCTCCAGGTTCCTTCCTCGAAACATGGTCAGTTGATTATATAATACTGCTACCTTCATTCACCCGGCTTTTATCTAAAAAGCATGATGACCAACCAACATATAGATGTTTTTCAAACCTAGAAACATTGTGTTTTTTTTTTTAGTGTTCCAGGACTTTTTACCAGTTTTTTGCAAAATTATTTACTCAGTATAGTATTTTTGCTATATGAAAAACCAGTCTTCTGGACAACTACTTCATGTACGGCGTTTTATCACTTCAATGTATTGATGTTATCGTGTTAAATTGAACTTCGCCTCCTCCCTAATATTTTTAAGAAGCCGTGTCTATAATTTATGGCCAATGCTTAACTTCCTTAAAATAACAATATTGTTTCAGATTAAAATACATTAACATTGCAATACAAAATGTGTATTTGCAGCTTTTTTGTGTTACCAAGTTAGAAAGAATTTTAAATTTAGGGGAAAAATCTTTTTGCATTTCATTATATTCCTCGCAACAGTTATATTTTATGTTTGAAATATTACCTTATTTTGAGGAGCGAGGAGTGGAGAAGAGAGTTACAAAGAACTACATTACGCCACTGAAACCCAGACCCACTCAATATGTTTTAACATAAGGCCTTATGAATCCTCCCGTACACGTCTAACCCTACCCTATACCCTACGGATGTCCACCCATCTGTCCGGCACTGATAACCTTCTTGGTGATTCGTTTATCATTAAATGTAAATCGTGAACGACTACATAAATCACCACGATACTATAGCATTATTTACATTCAACAAATGTGATTACGCAACCTAGCATTGTGCGGACGCAATTATTCACTTTATTTAAGTTTGATTGGTGCTAATATTTTACAAAATACTTCATTAAAAAAAAGAATTAGTTATGATTACCATCATTTAAACCGAACTCGTTCAATAGATAGGTTATATTTCTTCAAGAACAGACTTGGGTGTTGAAGTGAAATAACCAACAAGGAATGCGCAAATCATTTCCTATTTACGTTAATTAAAATGAATGAATTTCGCAATCACCACTACACTAATGTAATAGGGAACTGTTATTCAATGGCGTATTGTTTGATTAATTCGCTAGAATTCGATTGATTCAGTGAGCAGTGATTCCACAAAATTATCAACGGACCAGCAGTTGCAATACGATTTCTTTTCTCTGCTGCATTGGTCAAACCTCAACGATTCGGAACGGATGCAACATTTAATACAAAACAGTGAAACAAGAGCTTTTCTTTCATCCGTATTACAATCAAAATAGGATCAGTCGGCCTTTGAACTTAGGAAAAATTTAGTATTGACAATTGCCTAATTGTAGTCCTAAACTTGATACAAATAAAACATCTCTGGGAAGATGTGTGACCACTGCTTACATTTTCTTCTGAATCCTGGACAATACCTACGAAATATAAAGGACAAATCCAGGCAATAGAAATGCGGTACCTGAGAAAAGTGAATGGCAAAACTTGGCGGGACAAGATAAAGAATAGTACAATAAAGACCAGTCTCGAAGTAAACGACATTCACACCACTATAAAGGAATCCCAGCTAAACTAGTTCGGCCATCTTCTTACAATGTCAAACTACCACCTTCCAGAAAGGCCAAAGTACAGGTAGCGCCAGAACCACCAGAAATGCTTCCAAGAAGCCTTCCGTAGAAGAAACTTAAACTGGAAAAAGAGAAGTAGATAACTAGTCAATAGAAACAATGGGAGGCAGCTTATAAGCGAGAATCTCTCACTCGCTGTGCGGTATGGATGAAGAATTGAATAAAACCCCAAAACTAAAATCTAAGAATTTGCTATAAAAGAAATACCAGCAATTAAAAGTTTATTTTCTTTTAAAAATCAAATAACTTAAAAATGAAAAAATATTGCATAAAGTTAATGTCCCTAAATTAGTTGAAATAAAAAGTGTTGAGCAGAAGGGATTTTTTTTTAAATCATAGCTACGGTTTTTGTTTCAAATTTGAGTTGTTTGTGCCACCTATTTAAGCTTTCCATATTAACTATTCATCAGTTCATCGCTTTTCTGCAGTACTCTACCAATGCATAACGTCACTTAACCTGTCCGAAACATTTTCTTAGGTCCCAAAAAATCAAAAACACTTTTATTTTGTAATTTAAAAAAATTAATCAACACCTCATTCTAGAAACATCTTGTCTCGACCACCGTTTCTGACATCCGGAACACATTTAAGATGTCTTTAGAAAATGTTTTGGTTTTTTTTAATGGTGTAAAAGTTTTTAAGTTGTTATTAAGATAGGTGGCAATAGGTATGCGCATATTTTTTCTTTATATTTAATGATACTAAACATTAATAACTAATAAATTAATTATAATAATGATGTAGTAATCTATCATGTTTGGCAAATTGAAATATGAAATATAAGTTTAGTTTTACAATAACTTTTAATATAATTATTTTTATTAAACCAATATTTACATTTTCTTAGAAAATGAAACGTTTAACTTTCAATCAATACATTAAAGACGAACTATATTCGTTAATTAGAAGGAAATCACATGTTATCAGCGAAATTATAAATATTATATATTCATTTATAGATTATATATTAATTGTTTCCTACTCAAATGGAAAATACTTTTAATGATAGCCAATTTCAAATTTATCCTCCCTCACTCCCTCTCTCTCTCTCTCTCTCTCTCTCTCTCTCTCTATCTCTCTCTCTCTCTCTCTCTCTCCCCCTCTCCCTCTCCCTCCCTCCATCCCCCTCTCTCTCTCGCACACGCACACACATAAAAAAAATTAATAATAAAAAAAATAAGGCGAAAACCCGAAAAACTTTTTTCCTCGAAATGGTAATAGTCGTTTGTAACTAACGGCACCATTCTCTCTTCCTTAAGCACATGAACTAAATTACGGAATGAAAAAGCTCGTAAACGGGACATAACTTCGATTACTTTCACATTCGAAAACCTGATTTGGAGAAATTTTTATATAATACTTGAGCTTGTGAAATATTTTAGAAAAAAAGGAAATAAATGCGAAATTTATAATAGTAGATAATAATTTATTGCGATATTGTGGAAAACATAATCCAATACGATAATATGTAATTACTTTTAATTTTATTTACAATTAATTTTTATATTTCTATGTATTTCCCCATTGTTTATATTCCTAAACTATATCCAATAAGTAAATTTACATGTACACTAATTTACAAACATCTGTATTTCTTCCAGTTGCAATCAGTAATTTTACTATAAATCGTTATTTCTTTATCTTATTTATTACTTTTTCACAGAAA
>NW_027108878.1:1252604-1253205 GCF_000696795.3 Halyomorpha halys | reverse complement strand
AAATACAAACATTCTTATTTTATTTTCAGTCAAGTATTTTAACATACCTAAACATATTTCCTGTAATTTTTTTTTGATCGTATGACCTACACTTCTTATAATTTAAAAAAAATTATAATTGCCTTAATAGTTGTATAGGTAGAGCCCCTGCACTAAACTCCAATCACTCTGGTGGCTCAAATTAGAAAGAAAAAAAATTCTGAACAAATTGAAATTTTTATTACACCTTCATTTTCTAAATCGTTGTTCAAGAAGCATTAGTTATGATATACAATTAATATTTATTACTAACGTAGATATATTGAACATATAAAGTATACTGTTAAAAAATATTAAGAGAATTATATAGGGAATATAAATAGGGGGGCTCAGTATCACTGATACGTCCAGGAAGAGAATAAATATATGTATTAAAGATATTGTATTTTTATTCTTTTTTTTTTTTTAAATTTACATGTACACTAATTTACAAACATCTGTATTTCTTCCAGTTGCAATCAGTAATTTTACTATAGATCATTATTTCTTTATCTTATTTATTACTTTTTCACAGAAATCGATGAATATGAAGAATTGTATAAAACCCTAAAACTAAAATCTA
>NW_027108878.1:1248792-1250253 GCF_000696795.3 Halyomorpha halys | reverse complement strand
ATTAAAGATATTGTATTTTTATTCTTTTTTTTTTTTTTATTTGAATCATAATTAGATTTTAGCATTGATATGATGTACAAGAAAACATTTTTTTTAAACTTCAAACTGTCATATTTATAATAAAATATGTAAAAAAAATAGTCATGTACATTAATATTTTGTACACCATTTTTCCCAATACTTTCTGTAATCCAAACTTTTCAGTATTCCGAACACCCCCCTGTACCAATTAGTTCAGATTACGGAGAATACACTGTATTTGAAACGATTGTCACGGAAACATTGATATTGGAACTGTTATAAATGGTGGGACTCATATAAAATAAAACTAGTTGCCTTCAGTCGTTTCCTCAGTTAAATCCGTTTTTCGAGTTAGGCTTACCAAATATATTTCATAGCACGTTGAAAGTGAGTTTCCTCGGCACATGTCCCTTCAAAAAATAGAATGGTTTTTCCTGGTAATTTCTGATATCTGTGTAGCAGACAATCTAATTCGAAAGTTCAAAGCTTGCCTATTCCTTTCAAAGAGTTTGTTAAACCTCTTCCTACAATCACTAAGTCCTGAATCCGACCTGTATCGCTAGAAAGGACCGACCGATAATTGGGTAAGGCGACACTAGTTCAAACAGACCAGCTACTAAGTGGGAAGCAAACACCACCGCAGGCAAACAGGGCTCATCTTGTTTGCCTCAGGTCCCTAGAGTACACCTGTTCCCACTGCACCTGGAAGAGTTCTATGTTCAAGGTTGAACTCTTCCTTGCCCACTCCAGCACAGAAGAATCGTGTAACTCCGTATCTTAAACTATAAAGTGGAAAATCTATGAACATTTTTATCAAACGTTTTTATCGTGATATGAAATGAAAAAGAACTTATCACAGTTAAGAGTTCAGTGAACTTTAAAAAAAACAAAAAACCTTTAAGTAAGATAGTGTCCTTCATACGCAAATTCCAATTTTCAACATTAAACCAGGAAATATTTACCACAATTTAATAAGATATTATTCCTTTATAAGTACGAATTCCTAAAATTTATTTAAGAAATCTTTAAAATGAACCCTAAAAATCCGGTGCCAAATTCACAAAAAATGGCAGATATCATTTTTTTCGATCAAGAGCCTCAAATGTTAACGCTCTTAGATAAATTAATTAATATGGAGACATAAATAGGTTTAAAATATATAATGTAGTTCTCTAGTGTAGTGGTGTACCTCCTAAAATAAAGTGAAAATATTGAAAAATGAAAGGAAAATTATCTGACAGAAAAAGATTTTTACAAATATCTCTGGAACCCTCACACAAGATTGAAAACACAGGAA
Source organism: Halyomorpha halys (assembly GCF_000696795.3). Lineage (NCBI taxonomy): Eukaryota > Metazoa > Arthropoda > Insecta > Hemiptera > Pentatomidae > Halyomorpha > Halyomorpha halys. The sequence continues at coordinate 1,248,935 of NW_027108878.1, read as the reverse complement.
ACTCCACGTCGATTTCGACTATTACAGCACTTACTAGACAAACGGTCCAAACTTACAATTCTTTACAAAAGACTGATTTACATGACAATTATAAGCACTATCTGGACATACGGCGTTGAGCTTTGGGGTCCCACTAAACCTTC
>NW_027108878.1:1245232-1247992 GCF_000696795.3 Halyomorpha halys | reverse complement strand
TAAAGGGTTGAATTTATGAGTCGATTCGAATACATCCTAAACAAACGGGTCCCTATTGTATGCCCTTGTACAGCCTGACTGATTTACGATGTTGATAACGGGTGTAAACGACCTCAGATTTTGACTCTTTCTCAGAATTTGAGCTCTGTATGAATGAGTAAATCTAAAATTTTGAGAGAAAAAGAGAGTTAAGTTTCTGATAAGTTAACATGATTATCAAGATAAAAAAAAAAAGATCGTAAATTTGTATGCTATGTGAAAGTTATAAGATTCTATTAAACAGTTAAAAAGTTGTCTTAACGATGAATTAACGCTGGTTTCTCGTTTTGACCTGCTTTAGGTGGAAGAGGAAAAAAAATATAATTTGTTTGTATTTTTTATATAAGCCATAAAATGTAAAAAACTTTCAAGTTTCTTTTTTTATCATTGTAGTTCAATACTTCCTTAACAAGAAATATTCTAAAATACTTAGGAAGATTGATCGTGTGTAATGTATAAAAAGAAGATAAAGAAGAAAGAAGAAAAAAAAATCAAAATAATAATCAACTATTTAATGTGAGTCAACGTTTCGCCACATGTCTCAGAGCTTCTTCAGGGTATTCAATTTAATTTTATCAAATTCTATTCATCACTTTCTCTGACGCACGCGCAAACGCATTTTCCTGAACACAGGTTTATTTCAAGAACGGCTTGTCTGTTTTGGCCCAAAAGCAGTGTTGTGTAAAATTGATGACTATTGTTAAGTTGGTGTTTCCACGATCCAATATCAAATTAAATTGCCTTTGAAAATTCACAAGATTTGATTCTGCTTAGTATACATTTGTTTTTTAATTTGATTATTGACCATCGTTAATTTTTAAATTTATTATCAGAATACCTACAAAACAATCACCAAATCTAATTAGAAATTACAGAGTTAGGTACGCTGGAGGGGAGGAGCTGGAGAAGGTATACATATAATATATATATGTAATTCAGTAGACAGTAGACGATTGCTAAAACAATAGTTATTATTAAACAAAATACATCAAAGTAGAAACACTAGTCTACTTACCTAAAAGAATAGAATAAAATAAAATTTCTTTACTACAATTTTTAGTTAATCAAATAGTGAACTATTACACTTAATTGAAACAATCTTAACAAAGTTATTAACATAAACTATAGGAGAAGGTAACATAAAATGTTTTGTTTTAGTTTTAAATTGATGAATTTCAGTTTATGTTAATAACTTTTTTAAGATTGTTTTAATTAAGTGTAATAGTTCACTACTTGATTAACTAAAAACTGTAGAAAGGGACTTTTATTATATTCTATTCTTTTAGGTAAGTAGAATAGTGTTTCTACTTTGATGTATTTTATTTAGTACTTCTGTCACAGCTCTGCAGCCTTTTATTTATAATAAACTATTAACGCAATCATCTACTGTCTACTTTCATATGTGTGTATATATAAAGGAAAAAAAAGAGTAATACTATCAAGAGACAGATTAGACATCACTATAAAAGCACTGTGGAAGTCAAATCAAAATTTTGAAAACTTTAGAGGCTAGAGAAGTGAACATGTATACTTTGACACCCTGTATATTGAAATGATAGTACATTTGATGTTAAAACTTTGCAGAAGTCTCCTCTTCCCCTTCCCATACCTATTCACATTCAAGTTCAAATATGAAATGACAATACCTGAAAAAAAAAAAAAAGTAAGAGTAAAAAATAATTTAATTACAAATAAAATAAAGCGTTTCTTCTAGATCGGCTGAAATCATGAATAAATAAGATGGTAGATATAAAACAGTGGATAGTGCATGCGGGACCATTTGGATTCATTCCCGCAGCCAGGAGCCATACGCATACGCTACCGGATTACGGTAAACACGGCAGAAAAAGGAAGGAAATTGGGCAAGCTTTAGAAAGGGTTGTTGCAAGAACCGTTGTTGCCGCGTAATCTTATTAGTACGGTTTATCAAGGAGGCATCTTCCAGGATAGCTCTCTACTTACGGCCCTACCCAATACCCATAACACCCTAACCCACTGAACCATACCGAGAAATTGGATGGAAATATGCAGGCTTTTTACATACCTCATGAATGAAATTTTTTCACCAAACCACACTGACCATACATTAACTCCGTGGAATCTATATTGAATAGCTATGATTATTTATAAAACAAGTATTAAGTCATAACAAGATGTATCTTGATCCTCTTCTATTTATATTGAACATAGATTATCACAGCATTATTATTTCAAAAATAAAATGTTTTAATTATGATAATTAATCAATAGAAACCACCAAAGCTAGTAAATTAATCACTAAAAGTGCACCTGGAAACGAACTTTTTACTTAATACACAGAATAACCACCAAACCGGACAATATAAAGTGAGCTGGCTCAGGACCAAATATTTTTCAATTACTATTTATTAACATATATTCTAAAAAAATAAAACTAGAACTATAATTAAAATTTTCTTACTCTAGAAAAAATTAAAAACTAATTAATTAAAATTTTTAAAAAGATCCGGACTTAAATGTTCTTAATTCTAGGAGTTTGATAACTCCTAAATCACGTACCTTAATTTGTTTTCTGCAATTAACATAATTCTTATAATTAATCAATTTTAATTTCGTTTTGAGAAATGAATATTCGTGATGCATTACAACTTACATAATCTCTTATCGTTTATAAATGCTGTAGTTTTTGTATTTGAACACTGGTACCTATTTCATTAAATTATTATTATTATTTTTTTTTTT
>NW_027108878.1:1244422-1244876 GCF_000696795.3 Halyomorpha halys | reverse complement strand
AATGATACAGCTCAATATTAAAGGGCTGTGTGATATACTAATAGGTAAAACTAACGTTATAAAATTTATTGAGAAAAAAAATTAAATTTTCTCACGTATCTATTTTTTTTTAACTACCAATGAAATCTCAAAATCTTTTATTTTTTTAAGAACTATGTCATTAGCTACTAATAATAGGTTTACGAAATAAATTTTAATTACCCTCTTTGGAATTGAGGATACCGTTTCATTATAAAATTGTTCTGATATGATAATTAAGTAAAATAAGAAATTAAAACAGCCCTTTCAGTAAAAATCATTTCTAAATAAATGTTACCCTTTCTATTTCCAGTGTAAAATTTTCCATTTCAATTTAACAAAATCAGATTTGATTTAAATATATATATATATATTTCATTTATTTTATTTTATTCCAATAATGACTTACGATTCCGGCGTATTTAAAAAAATACGT
>NW_027108878.1:1237585-1243527 GCF_000696795.3 Halyomorpha halys | reverse complement strand
AAAACAAATGAGAAAACTAATACATAAGAACATATTTTTTCTGCTGATATCCGTTCACCATCTGTCCAACTTTAATTTACTTCACACACCTGTGCCTTAAGTCAGGATCCCCCTTTTCCCTTTCTTTTTTTACCCGGAGCATACAGTAGAGGGTATCCATCTGGTAGCAAAACTATTAATTTTTAAAAGGTAAATTGATAGTTAAGTATAGTTAAAGCACAAATAACATAACAACTGGGAATGCCAAAAAATTAATCAACGAATTCACGAAAGTTTTCAAAAAATTAATTTGATTTGAAAATGGTTCAAACTCTTAATATTTAAAAACCAAGGTCGACCAGTCAATAACTGGTGCACTCATAATATATGTATATTTACAGATACACAATAGATCATACACCAACTAGACTTAATTTTTGAGCATACAAGACATAATTTTGTAGTGGTAATGGTCACTACAAAGAACGATGTATTTTTTTTTTTTTTACTGCTCCATTTAAATTTTTCATACGGCAAACAAAAATACGCTGCACAATTACAACTCAAACAGTATAATACTTGTAATTGCTCCAACAGTAATGAGGATAACGGCTGTCAACAATGATAAAAGAGCGCCGGCAGAAACTTGAAAGTTTACACCATGTTTTATGGTAATTACCCGCGTAATATTTTTAAAAATGATGCAATGAGAGTCAGAAGATTACAACTGAATTAATAAAAAATAATTAAAGGGATAGACACAAATAATATCATTAACTGAATAATAAAGTAGGAGGTGTTTACTAATGAATCTACAACTAATACATTTATGAGATTTTACTGAAGTTGATGTATATGAATAATGAATACTGAAAAAACTCGAGACACTTCTGACAACATAATATTTTAAATCTTGTTAAATAATTTTTATTTTCGTACACTCATAAAAAAGAAAAAATAAGTTTATTTTTACGTAAATATACATAGGTAATGAACGATAAATGTAAGAAATAAGAAGTGATGACATAAAAACTTAATGGAAGGAAAAAGAATTACATGGTAGGTTTTATCATCAGCATTATAAGAACTTGAAATAATATAATTAAAATAAAATTTGTTCTTAGACCTTTAAATATAAATAATTATGCACCTCATAATTAGCAGAAATGGTGAGGAAGTAAAACTGACCTTTGCACTTGTAATAAGTTTTGATTCTTTATTACTTCGAAAATAAGATAAAACTAAACTTTTATCAATACTTCTGTAGATCAGAAAGTGAAGGAGTGCTCAGTAAATGGCTAAAAAGTCGATACCATGATTTTTGATGTCTTGTTTGTACTTCTTTACAAGTCGTGGATAGATTTTAGCGTATAAAAAAGACAAAGGACATTTGATCAAAATTAAGTTGTTTTTGTTGTTGTTCTTAATTAATTCACAATTAAATGAATGAAATAAACGAATTTTTAATAATTAAAGAAAACTACTTTGGCATAAGCTCTTCTTACCGATTATTAGCAATGATACAGCTCAATATTAAAGGGCTGTGTGATTAACGCAAGCCGGTCTAGACACAAAGGTCAGTTACGCAATAATAAAGGCTAGGTTCACAAGCAGTTGTTTTTCAAGTTTAATGACACATTTATTAGAACCACTGAGACATTGAATGTTCACTAATTTATAGTTCTGCGGGATAGGTTTCAACATAATTTACAGGATATACTAAAAAGGACAGATAATAATAGTAGGGTAGATGTAAAACCAATCACTAAACTGGTAAAGTATACATGATAGACCAAGGCACAGAAAAGGGATACATTCACTTTAATCACGTCTATAAAAATTTCGAGGACTCTCTAATAAAATATGCTAAGGATCCGCCCACGGAGCTTAGGTTTACATTGAGGTTAAACGATAGGTGTCCGCCATTGTTATCTAAAATAAACAGAAGACTCCTGGGCCATACCCTTGGGTTCATCATAAGGCTCACCTTTTTAGCTTCACTTTTCCTGTCAGCTTAACTCCTCCAAGCTCTTAAGCGGTGAAACCGAATGTTGAATTTTTAAAATGTGTTTTTAATAATAAAAAAAAATTAACGCATCATTCTAGAGATGCCTCGCCTCGACCATCGTTGGGTAGGAAAACTAAATTCATTATTTTTACTTCTGTAATTCGTTTGAGATGCCTCTACAATGAATTACTTACTTAAAAGCATCAATATAACAATAAAACTTAAATTTATCTAATGAAATTAATAAAAGGAAAATAAGTCAGCGATTTAAAGCCCTTAGGGTGGCGGAAAAATAATGATATACTCTGGAGATATTAATGTGTCTTTTTCATTTTGTGTTTTAGTTCTTCAGAATTTATTTAAGTACATGTTACTGCACTAGGATAATTAAATATTAGAACAAGTTATCAAATTATTAGGTATCCAATTTTTTTTTATCACGTACCGGCCACTAAGGGCCACGTCAATATCATTGGTTAGGCTTCTTTGAAAGTCTTGATTTTTTTTCTTCCCATCGCAGTTTCATGATCCTCGACTGCCTTTCTTTTCTTTCTTCGGACCATTTCGTACCCAGTTTTTTCCTCATCGAATATTGTTGAGATATTTCAATGTTTTCCTATACGTATCTCTAGGCAGTCGATATCTGAAATTTTAAGTCTCTTTAATTCCTTTCCCCTCTCATTTGCTTCGTGTATCCTCTCATGCTGTTGTTGCTAATTTTTTCTTTTTAAAGATCTTCTTATTCAAAGTTACCACATTTATTATTTATTTTATAAAAAAAAAAAAAAAAAAAATAAGAATATGTTTAAACCGCTAATTAAAAAGTTCAAATTTTTTTTTAATCTGGTGTAATGCATTTTAGCATATAGTGTAATTTATAACAAAAATGAATGAAAGAAAGACTAACATACATTTATGTAATTTAATAAATAAACCAGTTCTATCCATGCAGGAAAAATTTAAATAAATCATCAAGCATAGACATGATTACATCCATAGTATTATTGATATATATTTATTCTGAAAAAAAAGTAAATAAGTCGAATATACTATGAAAGAAAAATAAATTAACACCGGTATTAACAGTGAATATTAATAGCAAAATTGATATAAACATATTTTAAATAATACTGTAAATAGTATCTATCGTTATTATTTCAGTGTAGACGCACATTAACAACATCTTACAGGATTAACTATTTTCCCTGAATCTTTCGCAATGTATAAGGTCAAACACGGTTTGGGGTTGCTGAGATGAATTTGGCTATTTTCCTCCTCAACGCTACATTTGGGCGCGACCCCTTTTGGTTCAGTAGATCTGAAATTCAGTAGGTGAGGTTGATTTGTAAACAGAAAGGGATCATAGAAGGGAAAATAAATTTCAGTCTAAATTTAGTCATGTCCAAATATTATTTGCCTTTTTTAATGTTTTGTGCACTGCCATAGCCCCTAAAATTGGGTTAGAAGCTTGAAAATTAGTGCGTGAATTGAGTTGGTGTTAGAGACGTGCCTTTTGTGGATCTCAACTCTTTCTGTTTCGTCTGCAACTCATTTTTGTAGAAATTTTAAATTAATCGATTAAATCACTTTTCATATGCTATCCTTACAAATATCAAAAATAAGGATAGACTCCCCATTTTTGGTATATGTAAGGATAGTAAGGAAAAGTGATTTACTCTATATCATATACATATATACAATATACAATATATATATATATATAATATGCATAGTTCACATTACATCCTAATAATATTCCTTATCGCGTTCGACCTCAACATTCAACTTTTATGTTTCTTATAACACAATTAAATACCAAGTTGAATATTTTATTTATTTGACAATATGGTCCGTATGAAGATCGCTTCAAAACCCCATTGTTTAACAGGTATTCAAACTAGTAATATAAGATTTGAACTCAGATTACAAATACCTTTTCTTATCTTTATCCCTACAGAGCATACATCCATGCATCAAGAACATGGCTCTATTTATTAATATAAGAGGCTATAGATAAGCAAATAATCGACAGACACACAAACATTAAGGATTTTTTGTTTTTAATATAGAAATGTAGGTATTCTTGTTATCGATAGTAGAATCAAAAATATGAAAAAATAATTTGAAAAATTATTGATTGGTCATAAGCAAGAATATTGTTGAAAAAATATATTTTCTTTTTTAGAAGTAGGTAATATAAATTTTAAAATAAATACTCAATGCCTTTAAAGTAATTTATTTTTAAAATTGTGCAATATGATAGGTATTTATAATATCATTTATTTATTAGTATTATATACATAAAGAGACACAGAGACACCTACACGTATTTATCAGGTTTCATCATCAAGTGTTTAGTTGTTAGATAGATCGAGAGATATATCAGACAAGTGATTCACCAGGCTCAAGTACCATCCACATGAGTGTACTAATATGAAATATTGTCTAATGCAGTTAATAAAATTATGTTTTGTTTCTTCAGCCATCTATTTTTTTTTTCCACAGTTAAAATGATTACCAGAAATTTAAAAGTAGATATATAAAAAAAAAAATGTTTCGTAACCTAATATTAAAGTAAATTATGACAACTAATTATAAAAATATTCTTTTATGGTACACATGAAGTAAACAAATAATCAAAGTTCTAATAGCCAAATCAATAAATGTGGAGATATAAATAAAAATTAATTATAAGGCACAATATTATTAGCATTTAATTGAACAGAAATTAAATCCCATTAATATCCTAAACTCCCATCTAACTAAAACTAAATAAATAATAAAATTACTAACTAAATGCATACTTATGGATGAAAATAAATTAACATAAACACCTACAATACATATATTTTAACAAAATTACAATAATAATAAAGGACGTGGTTAATACCGTTTTAATGCCAATGCTGATGAAAACAAACATAAAAGACAAAAATAAAAAGTTTTAGTGAGATGACTTCGACCTTTAAAGTCCACTTAAGAAAACACTAACTCAAAATCAACAAGATATGCTGTTAATAATCTCATAACATAAATGAAATTTATAATTAAACTATTATTATTAGTTAATATTATAGCAATATAAAAATAATAACAAATTAATTGAATTAGAATCGTTTTACTGTAATACGAGTAATGTTTAATTTAGAATAAGAATTTTTGGGTTTAATAAATTTGATAGCGAAATCATTTAACCTGGAGAAACTTTTTTTTTAAATCCGGTTTAAAAAATTTTTATAAAAACAGACCATTTGCATTCAAGCAATACGGATGTTATTATTATCAATATTAAACTCACAATAAGCCATGTGTTTTGATAAATGAATCTTGGTATTTATCTTCATATTATGATTATCAATTATAAATTTGTTAAAATATTTTACAACTTTTCTATAGTATCGATATTGTCATTTTCTTGATAAATGAGTAAAATTATTGTTAAGAATATGACATTAAAAGCAAAGAACTACTGAATTTCGTTATACACGTTAACTAATTACTCGGTTACCGAAAAAATAACTTCGAGTACGAACATCAACATCAATGTTTGAAAATTACATTCACGTACATATTAAAAGAGAAAGCGGAACCTATAAAAGCCTAACAGGTAGTTCGTCTGTAAGTGAGGAAGTTCATTTGAATAATTTACAACGCTCTAGAATCAATGGTGCGGTAACTTATGAAGATTCTGAAAGCTAGTGAAACGTTTCTCTGAATTAATTAATCTCGATAGTAAGAAAACTATTTTTTTTTTACATAATAAATCAGGATTCTAACATATTAATTTGCCTTTGTATAGAGATCCAATAGATATCTATACAAACAGATATCGTCAGTATATAGGATGTGTATTATACTAAAAGGTATAATATTCACTTCTCAAAAGTAAAGGTTTGTTGCATGAATTAAAAAATTATATCTAAAATTGATTAAGTTTATTTCAAATTTAAATTTT
>NW_027108878.1:1222631-1237070 GCF_000696795.3 Halyomorpha halys | reverse complement strand
AGAAACTAACCATTGGTATCACTAAAAATGTTTATTAAAAATTTAAGTATATTTTATCAAGCGTTAGTCTCAAAAGGCTCAACGTGATTTAGATATTACTATTGATGTATTCGGAAAAAAAAAATATGAGTACAGCTCCGTCATTAATATCCTTCTTTTTATCCTTTTTTATCTTAAAACATACGAAAAGTCATTAATAAATACCTCAAGCCTGGAAATGAAAAAATACAAAATCCACGAGGTAGATTTTCAGCCCTTGACTATTTGAAGAGGCAGCATAAGTGCACAAGGCCTTAAAACCATGATCAAATATTTGAATAGGATGGATATACATCCTTAGAATCGGACATTTTCATGAAAATTTTACGTTTTATTCAGCAAGGCACAACTTTCATATCGTCAAATTTGAATTCGTTAATAATTAATTGAACCGTTAATCCGACTTGAACGCAACTTTCAGGCATAAGATTCAGTACAACTTCCAGATATTAGTATCAGATTTCGCACAATTCTTTGAGTTACGCAAACGTAAACTTATTTTCCTTGGAATATCTATGCTTCGAAAATGGTTGGTCTCATTTTGTCAAAATTAGAGAATCAGAACAAAATGTGTGTAGAATCATTTTTATTAGATTCTGTTCACCAATTTATCTATTTTCAACATGGCTCCTCCAATGTCGTCCAAATTTAGATATTTTGGTTCCGTATGCGAAAACTTATTATTTATTTTGATATACCAATATTTCGAAAACGGTTCGTCCAATTTAGCTGAAATTTGTGTGAATATATCCTAGTACAAATCTTTTACAAATTTCGCCAATCGCAGTATTTTACGCATATAAAACATTAATGCCCCAGATTAGCATGTTTCAAAAGCGGTCCTTCTCATAAATTTCATATTCAAATGACAAAATCATTAAACTTGAGGTAATTACGTACTCAATAGAAATACGTAGAAAAATTACTATTTCCAAAAAAAAAAAAAAAATCAAAAAGAAAATAAGGCGATAAAAGGGAAGAAAAAAAGAATATAGAAATTGTGGAAAATCTTTTTTTCTGACGCATGTACTTAGCAGACGTTATGAACTATTTTGGCGAGTCATCAATATAAATCCACCAAGTATGATAAAGCTTATTAAGATTATAAGTTTAAACTGCTTAAATTCGTTTTTATTTTAATCACTGTTATCTAAAATTTGTCATTGAAATAATGGAAATTATTTTCTTTAAAAAAATTCTTAAAGGACCACAATTCAGTAATTTACGACATAGTGAGAAATTGGGGACGATGGTATAAGAACATTTATTTAAACAAAATAACAGATTTCAAGAAGGACTGGGGGCTTAGAACATGTAATTTAGGCGAACTTGAACAGTTTATCATAAGATATGGTTTAGCTAAGAGTATTTTAAGAATTATATAAAATTGTAAATTAAAATTAAATTAGTTGATATTAAATTTTAATAAACATGTTTTTTAAATTATGAAACAAATAAATTGTCTTAATTATATTCACCAGAAGCGACCTGTACACTTTAAAAGTTTGCGATAGAGGAAAATGGACTTGATCTACATCAGAGGATCACGGTCCATGCTCGTAAGGTAGGTATAAGGTGCAAATGGTTTGTAATCTTCATAACTGTTTTATTTTATATTACACAGTTAAAAAGGTCTCACTAAAAATATAATTTTTATCTGTGGTCTGGCGTATTAGAGAACTGATATGGTACACATGATGTAAACAGCCGGCAGCTGAATGATGTTAGAACTGACCTAACATTTTATATTAGTTATAATATATTAACAATTAAAATATTGTTCTAGTATAAACTTTTATTTTCTAATTATAAATACAGTTCGTGCGATCACTTTCCTCATGTATAGCTCTTTCCTGAGTATCCTGTATCCTTCTTCTCGTCAATTAAAACTGAAAGAAACTTTTTCATTTTTAAAAAGTTGGAAAAGTTTATTTGATAAATTTCGAATTAAGGTCCATGACGTTCAATACAGCGAATATAGCCATCCTTATTATTTTATGGTATTAAAATAAAACAAAAACAAAAAAAAAAACATTTTTCAACGTTTTCATTCTGAAAACGGAATTTCAGCAGTGAAACTAGTGCACGAATGTTTTAATTAATTTTTTAATAATTTACCACAAACAAATCCCTGTAACTACATACCAATACCGATGATTATTTAATTTTCAATTACAACTAATTCGATTCAATTCCAATTTTTTTTTTCAAACTTTTCGGTTTTCAAATCCTCCAAAGATTTTTTCTTGTATTTTTTTCTCAATAAAACCCTCACTTAATCGTAAGATTCCGATTTCATGAAAAATAAACAAGAAATCTTTTTTAAACGAGTTTCTATAATAGTGAAAACAGGACAAACCCATAAAAATTGTAGTATAAATGCTCAGTAGTTTTTCAAAATGACGAGCATAACTAGTAAAATAATAAAAATATATCTAAAACATGTCAAGTCCTTAATAAAGATTGTTATTTCAACAGTGTCAAAAAGACTTACTGCCAAAAAATAAATTTAAAAATTAAGAGTGGTGACTTCCTCAGAATAAAGTTTCAAAAGGATTAAGCATGTCAAATGTATTATTAATACATTATAAAATTAATTAATTTATATATTTTTTAAATTACACAAATCTTGCAAAACTTTGGAGAATTACTTAAAACTAGGATGGTACAAGAACACATGTAGAATGTGAGATTTTATGAAATTTGTAAAATTTCGCTATGCAAAAATCGAGTTTATATCATAGTATTAATATTGGGTTTGGATAATTTATGAAATTATTTTATTCTTCTATTTTATAAGGAACTGAAGCAGATAGTTTTTCTTAACGATCTAATAAACATTAGTGCTAGTTTACCATACAGTAATACTTTAACTATGTACTAAGCCGGCGTCCACTCACCGTAATCCTCCTTTCCTCCACCTTTGAAGATAGTATTCGAGTGAACGTGTCCATCTCTGTGAATAAGTACATCCGACAGCTCTGTCACATTCTTGCACCGCGAAGGGTCGGTCTTCAAGGCGTTTCGGAAACACTTAGCGCACTGGTAGCAAAGGGCCCAGGCGTGCTCCTCTGAAATGGGTGCCGAAAAAGACACGAGGATGTCCGCAAGGTTGACGCAATGATTCTCGTCCAAGGAGCACTTCTCGGGCTGCCTGGAAGCCGCACCGGAGAACTCCGGTTGCGAAGAAGATGAAGTCATAGCTGAACGTGACAACACTCGGCCCACTCTCCGCGAAGCTGGCTGGGTGCCGACTGGGGCCCGGCACTACCCCCTCCACGGCCGGGCCCCTACCGCCCCTCCTGCGGCGTCAGGTGTCGCTTATCAGTCAAATACATAATAAATCTTATCATATATTAGCATAATAATAAAATAAACAATGCCTACTGTAAATATGTCCATAGTAACGCTATTGCGGTCAAAACTTATATATTAGGTTTTCTATAACTCGTTTTATATATATATATATTCATTCAAGTCTACCCCTGCGAGAACTCTCGCATTAAATATGTTTACCTCCTCTCTTTAATTTATTAGAAATTTAAGTGATATCATGCCCATTCATATAAATAATATAATGTTATCACGTAAGACTATTCAATGCACATGTTAAAGGTAAAGCTGTATACACTATCTTTCAATACCAGTTTGAGTTAAAAGTAATTACGTTGCCCCACAGGAAAATATCACTTCATTGTTATAGTTAAGATTCAACGAATCGTAAACCTATAGTAATTGTACCCATTATGGATTATTGGTGGGAGCCCGCAGGTCCGGATAAAATGAGTCGTAACACATGGTAACAGACAAAATGAAAAATTTTACAACATTAAAATGGTTTTTAATTACGATGTTTTATATTCAACCAGTAGCCACTTACTGTAACTTGATCCCGACCTTTTTATCTTAATCAAACTAAGTTCCTAAAGATTTATTCAACAATACATGAAATCAATCCTAAAAAAAACAGTAATTCCAGAAAATTCAATCCGTAAAATGTTTCAGATACTATGTTTTACGACCGAGCGCCTAAATTTGACAAAATATTCAGAAACGGAACAAACTAAACATATTTCGCCGAAAATTTAAATTCTAAATTTTTCAAGATCTCAAAGCTTTCACTTACTACGAAATTCACTTAATACAATGAGGGAAAGTATTGAGATAATGAAAAATTTAGAACTTCAATTTTCAGCGAAATACATATTTCGAGGTCACCTGAGTTCAAATAACAAGTCTCGCAAAATTGCCTCTATATGTGTTTATACGTGTGTTAGCTCTAGCATGAAAATTTGATTTTTAATGGAGTTCAGTGGAGGAAGGTTCGTAATTTATATCTGAGGTTCGTTTAAAGTAACAATTTAAAAATGCATTTACTTAACAAAATAAGGAAATACTTATTTTTCAATCTAGAAATTGCTTAGCTCGCACCTTTTATCCAAAAAATTAAAAGTTAGAATTTATAAAACTAGTATCCTTCCCACAGTTCTTTACACTGAGGAAAGAACAGCGCCTTAAGGTTTTTGAAAATAAAGTATCACATAAAATATTAGGACCGACAAAGAATGAGTCAACGAAAACATTTAGAAGGCTGATACATTTGAGCTGATTTGAGGAAACTGCATCCAGTTAATTTATAATTCAGGTTTTGAGTTTATTTATATAATGATTGCGGCATATAAGACGTCGTATAAGGTTGTGGGACTTAGTAAAGAACGGATCCCAAAAATGTTAGTTAACACTGGAACAACGAATAAACGTCCGAGGAACGTAGAATTGCGTTAAAACTGATTTAGTAGATTTGGGTTTGGAGGAGCGTTGCTGGTCAGAGGTATGAGAAGAACGATTGGTGGTATCAGCAACGAACCATCGGGTTAGTTTTATTATTATTATTCTTTAAGTCTTTATTATTAATATTATTACTTAACAAAAACAAACAAAGAAATGCCTGAAGATTAAATGGTTAAATGCCAAGGAAATTTAATCATTTAAAAGCTCTAATCCTAATTTTGGTTTAAAGTTCTTGAATCTAAGACAAAAATAACTATATAATTAGTATTTGCTATTACATAAATAGCTGCAAGCATCTTTCTTTTGAAAGTATTATTTTCTTTCAATAAAATCATTGTTTTTTTAATTTGGTTTTATGTTTTATAGGTTAATATTATATCAGATAGAATAACCTGTATTTTATAACGTAAGACCGTTAAATTATAATTTAAGTAAGCTAATCATAATTAATAATGGTTTTAAGATTATTTATAATCAATTTATGATAAAATCTGTTCACATTTAAATGAAATCATAAAGAATTCTTGAAACTTTATGGATAAATTTTGTTATAATTGAATAATACAAAAAGTCTCAAATAAGGTATTCGAACAATATACGGAAAAAATATGTAAATCATAATATCTGGAAATATAATTTTGGTTGAAATTTTTAAAAAGTGAACAAAGACTGATAATTAAATGACTGACGAGAGTTACTACTGGAATTTTATATTGCACCACAATATGAAAAACATTAATTTATTATTTATAAATTTTTTTTTCAATGATAATTCCATAAAGCTTAAAATCATTATTTAAAAAATAGGTCTTATGCTCATTGAAATAGTCTCAGAGGGCTTAAATTACTTTCTTTTTCTTTTTCTTTTTTTTTACAAAATCTTCCTCTAAAATATCTTTACTTAAAAAAAATAAACAATTCTCATTATTAGAAATAAGAAACAATGGATAAGTATAAAATATTGAAGAGTTTTATGAATAACTAATGGATAATAAAAGGAAAAATGATGAAATACAAAGCCGAGACCAACTGATCTTATAGATTGCATTAGGCTTCATATTTTGTTATTGCCTAATAGTGGGTACCCTTAATTGGGGAAAAATCTGCCGGTTGAGCGTTCTATTGAAAAAATCGTTTCCTGGCATAACCGTTGTTCTAACAGCGCTTCCATACAAAGTACTGAGCCTATAGTACAAGAGTCCAAGATGAGAAAAAAGGCAGTTATCTCACCCCAATTTTTGATTACTTTAATGAAAACTATGTATAGTTAATAGTCAAAATTGATGAGTCTGCCAAGTATAGGTAGGGGGAATAAAAAAAGGCGGCTGTTTCAAAGCGATAAAAAAAAACATTTTTCATTCGGAGCTCTATTTCTTAAAAAGTAGGAACAACACAAGAAAACCTAAGAGAGCGTCATTTAAAGAAGAGTAAATTTGCTAAAATATGAGCCCTAATAGAGTTATTTACGTTTTCGAGATATAGCTTTAAAAAAGCTACACTTCATAAAATTGTTGTATGGGACGTACTGAAAGATCAGCAGTTAGTGAATTTATTTTGGAAAAATTAAATCTCAAAAACCATTTGACGTACAGATGTCTTTTAGCATTAGCTAGTTAAATGAGCTAAAAAGTAGTTTATGATAATTATCTTTGTAGGAGTAATAATTTACATGAAATTTGCTAAAACAAATTGATTTATAGTTGTTCGGACAAATTTATATTCATATGTGAATATCATAAAAACTACTACCCCTACGAAGATAAATGTCATAAACTACTTTATAGTAAGTTAATGACCCTTCATGGCTCCTAGGCATTCACATTATTATATTACGGTAAACTGTTGTATTTCTGACAGGAATAAAATTTATATTCTTTATCAGTATAGCAACAGGAAAATGTTTCGTTCATTATTTTCGTCTTCTCTTTTCTTTTGATTTTATTTCTCAAAAATCACAAAAATAGCGATAACTTCAACAGCAGTCCACCAACCTATACAAACCTTGGGGCCGTTGGTGTAGTAGATAGAATTGTTCTGAACTAAGATAACATGGGTCCTGTCATTCTGTTCAAGATAAAACTAATAATTGTTCGTTGTCAGAAGACATGAAGCCTGATATTACATCTGTATAAAATATTTTTAATCAATAAGTATAGGAAAAATCGGAGGGAAATTTATGGCGTATTTTATTTTGTACATGTTTTGTTAGTTCCATACTAGCAATAAAGTACTAATCGCTTTCGCGTGTTGCAAACCCTTCTCTAGTAAAAAAAATAGAACATATCTATGCCATCTCTGGAGTATTTTTTTTTGGGGGGGGAGGAGGGAATTTCAACCTCCGACGCCCGTGTATGGACCAGACACGCTGTTCCCAATAGTATTGGGTTGTAAAATAAGTTCACAGTTGTTTTTACTGGTGATTCCAATAACTTAAGATTCATTTGCATGAATTTTTTTTTTAATCCATTAGATATGACCCATTTTGATCTATTACATGTCCCAGAACTACTCAGATTTTTTCTCAATGAACTCCTCTTTGTGCGTTTTGGAGTCCTCGAGCGAATTAAAGTGTTTCCCGTTAAGAGAGTTTTGAAGGACCTGAAATAATTAAAAATCTATTGGAGCAAGGTCTGGTGAATAGGGTGGATGGAGGATCACATCCAAGCCAAACTCCAATAATTTCTCCGAGTCTGCAAAGACACGTGAGGACGGGCGTTATCGTGATGGAAAACTATGCTTTTGCGATTATGAGACACTAGCATGAGATGTGTTAAGCGTTTCTGCATATCCCGTGTCGTAGAGTGAGGGTTGTCTGTGATCAATGCTTGAATTTGGTCATCATCAACAGTTGAAGGACGATCGCTTCGCGTCTTCGAATTCAAAATTTCGTGTTCGGAGCCGAGCAAACCACTTACGGACGGTGGTTTCTCCTAAGGCATCATCACCATACACACTGCAAATTTTGTTTACCGTCTGTGCAGCGGAGTTTCCTTTTCGGAAATAAAAAATCATTGAATGACTAAAATGAATATTTTTCTCTCCCATTTTGAGCAAGCAAAATACCACTTAAAGAAAAGGAATCTTGGTTGAAACTGATGCATAAAAGCACCTTAACTAATCCTTTTTAGAATATGTAAACATTATTGACCTAATAAACATTATTTTATAAACACCTAGAGGATCAAATTGAAATATTGATAAACGCTACGAACCTATTTTACAACCCAATAAATAGATAGAATGGAATGTAGTGCCTTAACAGCTCTAACAATTTTGATGAAACTAAAAAAAAATTAATAGAACAAACAGCAGCAAAGGTAGAGCCATATTTGTACTACGTTTCGCAACCACAGCAGTGAGCAAAGTCTTGTGAGTGGGTATACCAGATATTTTTTTCTCCACGGGTTCACTTTAACATTTCTCTTTTGAACAAATTTTATAAGGTTGTGAGTAAAATCCAGCCGAAAGATAAAATCCGAATTACTTCCGAAAAATTGTATGTCTTTGAGAAATGATTGCACCAAGTTTCATCAATAATTACAATGGAATGTTACTTATCTACTTATGGTTTTTATATATATTTTTTAGTCAAAATAAGCTTACTTTATACCACTCAGTACAAAAGTTATAAAAAATTTGTTATAAAAAATGGATTTATTTGCAAATTTTATTTTTTAATGTTTTTAAAATTGTTAAAATATCATTTAATGATATTTATCTTAACATTTATCTTTCAATGATTATTATCCTTACTGTTTCAGTGATGTTGAAGAATGATCTATTGTGATTTAAATTTTTTATTTGATTATTAATAAATTTAAAAAACTCTTTTTAATTGAGTTCCACATATTTCTCTGTTTTATTTTAGAGTAGATCATTGAAAAAACGTATACCAAGTACATATATTAGTCAGTTTAGCTTCTCCTCCAGTCCTACATCCTTACATCCTTGCCAATATATCAAGGTGTAAGATGAACAAATTTTATCATTTTCATTTTTAAATGAATATGACTTGCAGTTTGAGAATAAAATCTATTGAAGGAGCTGTGTAGCAAGATAAAGAGTACTTTTGCACTTGTATAAATTAATGTAAAGGATGGAAGCTAATGAATGACATATTGCACCATTCCTCGACCTTTTCCCAACTTTGGCCCATATTAGTGGATCTGTTCTCGAAATACAGGTATGTCAACGTTTGCGAAGGGGTAAGGGAAAGTATAAGATGGAATTTGATAAAATTTTTACGGGTCAAACTATGTACCAACCTCTAAAAATTTCATCAAAATCACATTGGCAGTAGTAGTACTAAATCTCGAACAAGGATTTGAATACAGACAGAAATAGACCTATTTGTGATCCTGGACGCCTAATAAATAAAACGCAAGAGGAAATTTTGTAAGATAATTCCAAAAAGTAAATTCTTTTCAAGATTTTTTTTTTATTTCCTACATAAAACTAAACTTTCCTATCTCAGGTAGTGAGGATCACAAATTTGATTTAAAAATGTATATATGTAAAAAGAAGCGACATTGGTAACGCAGGTACTGTGTACCCTCTGTTCCGTGTTCAATTCTACGTTATATCAAGAGAAAATTCATGATTAGGTACTGCGGATACTATATAGCTCCTACTGATTTTTTATGTTTATGTTATATTAATAAAAAGATTATGATTAAAGTTTTTATAATTTTAACAATCCCTTAAAAGATAAATAAATAATGATTATGTTTACAGAATATGTACAGAGAAAGTGAGGAGTGTGTGAGAGAGATTGAACTTCTCGCCGGGCCACCCCCCCCCCCAATAGTAAATAAATACAATTTCCATAAAATATAATTTTATTATTTGGTATGGATGGACTTCCCATAAAAAGATGATATGACCTATATGTTAGTAAAATTTCTATTTTACTATCTTTATATCGAACACGTATATAGAAAGAAGAAAGACCACCTTTTCAGAAATTTATTCCATCAATGACAAAATTTTTAAAGTAACGAGTTTTTTTTTGCAAAAATTTATAATTTAGAGTTATATATGTTTGTTAGAATACACCTCAAACATATCAATGCATAAAATAAAAAATAATTAGATTGATTATAGTAACTGTTAAAATCAAAATATAGCTGATAAATAATTTGATTAAGCTTTTAGACTTGAAAATAAGGGAAACGTCATCATGATGCAATAAATAAACATGAAGTTGGAAAGATTATTATCATTCCGGAATATTCAACATCTAATAATTATATTTATTTATTCCGGTACTACAATCCTTTAAGGTCATTGGCGTATTACATTGTGATTATTTAATTCTACAGCATATAGCAGGCAGAACATTTAATCGTAAATTGATATACTAAAATCGTTAGAGCAGTTATTGATGAAAATGAAAAATCGATTACATAAAGTGGTACTTCCGGTCTATTTTATCGAAAAATATGCTGTCACATCCTGGTTATAGGACCAAGACTAGATTCAAATCGATGCTCGACGGTCAAAACATGTATTTTCTGAAAGTCTAAATTTTTTACTTGCGACATGTTAATACTTCTCCTTACGATATGTTTCATGTATAAGTAACTAAAAGTTCAAATACCGAAACAAATTTCATTGATTCATTGATCAGGCTGTTCTCATTTATCTATTTGGTCCCATATCGATTTTCTCACATTCAATCCACTTCTTACAGTAGAGAATAGGACTCCAATGGGAGTCTTAGCCGAAAAAAAAAATTTATCAACTACCTTCACTTGCTTAATCATGCGAAAAACTAAATTACTGAACACACCTATGTTTCAACAACGGCTAGTTTCGAAGATTTTATTCTCGTACGACAAATCACTAATCCAGAAAAATAGTTAAGTACAATTACCAACAAAGAAAATATATAAATAGTGAGGAAACAATCTTTTCCCATACAATTGGCAGAGGTTTCATACAATCGTCAATCGAATCATTTTTGCCCAACTCTGCTATATAGTGATTTAATTTGTACCTGAACGCACTTGAATAAATAATATATTGTTAATGAAGAACCACTCTATCCTATAAAGTGGTTACGTTTATTACCAACGACAATCCCCACTGCGATTAAGGTTTATCGTCCACTTAAACTATTGAGGATCATTTGAGGACCTATATGGGGCAGAAGAAGCAATTCAATGTGACTGGCTACTATACATCAAATAATCAGTCAACAAGGACTATATAACAAAAATAAATTTTTTACCAAAGATTTTGGATTAAGGATAAATCCATTAAAATATTACGACTCTAATAGCCTCTTCAAATATTATATAGTTTAAATGGTAGAATAATTAAACAAGATTATGAACAAAGATCATAAAAAATATAATAAACAAACTTATAGATTGAACCAAAATACAAAATAAATTAAAACAGTCAAAATGTGCATGTGTGAAACATATAAACAATTTACAAATTAATTCACGTTGTTTTTAACTCTCACCTCAACATCGGCATAAGTATTCTGAAGTACAGAATAAATAAAAGGGAAAAAAATCACATAATTTTTAAAAACATTATATTAATTATTTTTGTCCTTAATGTTTAACCTATATCCTTCCAAAGACACATTTTACGTCCATATTACTACTATTATTTCCAGAAACGTTATAGTCATCCTGGAAAAATATTTCTGCTTTAGTTAATAATCAAATTCTTTCATAGTTTATATTTATCTATTTGTTGTCACCACTATCAATGAGAAATGGATTATTATTTCAAATGAACAAGTTTAAAAGTACTTTGAAAGGTGTAATTTTAAAAATTTGACATTTAAGTCCTCTCACATTGGCGGATTCAGAGGGAGCGTATAGAACCCCTCCTCCCTGAGAAAAAAACATGTTATCTTATATTACAGGTTTCCTCGTCCTAAGCAAAACAAGCTTTTTTCCCTAATAAGAAGTAGAATTACTCCGTTTTTAAAACTCATTTTGGTAATACTTTTCCTCAGCTCCCCCAAAAAAGGCGGGAACAATTACTTCTTGCCCAGACTGTACGACGATAACTATATAGGTTAGTTTATAATTTTAACCGGCTTTTAAGAGGGAAAATTTCTTTCCCTTCACGCTTACTTCTTCTCGCTTTAGTTAAAGTTTAACCTATAATTATCGACATTTAATACTTTTGATGTTTACGACCGATATTACTCTCGGAATCTTGTACTTTTTCCCATATGAAACTCTACTGTCAGACAATCTTCAGTATTAGATAAATAAATAATAATTTAATTTCTATCCATTTTAGTCTCAACACATTTTATTTTTCTTAAAAGTCCGACGTTTCGGCCAATCCGGCCATCCTCAGACACAATCTACTTAATAAAATTTTGGAACTAAATGATAATTAAAATTCATTTATCACAGTCACTATTTGTTAAAACTTTATCACAACCTTTGTGATAGGTTTAGGTTTTGATAAAGTTTTAACAAATAGTGACTGTGATAAATGAATTAAGTTTGGTTTTAATGTGAATATTGACTAATTAGAAATTGTTGTTTTGACCAGGGCAGAATAGCCTGCATGAAGTTGAGTTTTTAAATCATTTAGTTCCAAAATTGTATTAAGTAGATTGTCCCTGAGGATGGCCGGATTGGCCGAAACGTCGAACTTTTAAGAAAAATAAAATATGTTGAGACTAAAATGGATAGTAATTAAATTATTTATTTTAACAAAATTAACCAATCTCAAGAAAGTGTTTAAGATTATAAATTAAATTAGAATAAATTTTACAAAATAGAAATATTACAGATATTACAAAATAAAAATATTAGATATTATATATTTAAAGCAATCATTGGAATCTATAATCAGAAACTCTACAAATGAAGCATTTATTTTATATTTACTTAATAGGAAATATACATTTTAATGTTTTAATTTTACAAAAAAGAACTTATATACACATTAACATATATTGTATATGCAAATATAAGATGTCACCACAATTATTTGAGGGGGGGATATAAAATTTCTTAATTGAAAAATTACATTATGAAAAGTCTAATGATTCCATATTTCTGTGTCTTATAATGTCCTACATTTAACTCTTAATCTGCTCTTTGGATATAAGTCCGAAGATTCTCCAGTATTTAATGGGTCAACTAAATTAGACTGTTTCCTCCAGTTTCCTTTTTAATTATTTTCAAATAGGGACTTTTTCTTACTCCTTTAGTAATACGTTCTTACGTCCATTCCCTCTAGAGGGAAAAATTCCCTGCTGAGTGGGCGGGTAATTCATGTTTAAAAGGTCTGTACAGTCTGGTACAAATATTTTTTTTTATCACCTCCCCTAAAGACAGTTTTGGAATACAAACCTACCCTTTCAAACAATTTCAATAAAAACTGAATCTTATTGGTATTAAATACCATTTAACTGTACACTGATATAATGAAGTAATAATGAAAATAATTGGAGCCGTTTTCGAAAAAATGGTTTAAAAAAATGTAAAATATATATACATATGTGATATACAGTGTAAATTTCGGTAAGACAATTTTAGCGAGCAATTTATGTAACATCCCACACACCTACTTAGATACGTGATTTCAGTTTCGTACAACTTTTCGATTTTCAGCCAAGCTGACTCCATGCACACAGACATTTTGGCTAGATAGGGTATTTGGACTCAGAAGATCTTAAAACAAGTTTTTTTCCGTTGAAAACACGGATTCGAAATTATTCACGATCGTAATACTTCCTATTAGAGTGAAACTTCTCTTAACGGAAACTCCTCTTGACGGACAATTTTATTAAGGCTCCGACCAACTAGATACATATTCAATGCATTTTAATCTCTTTAGTACGTAGCCCCTCCACTCCGGCAACGAACACTAATTTTTTCCATCAGTATTGTACACTTCTCGATAATGGACACTAGTCATAAAATATGAAAGTACAAACAAACTCATAATTCCAAAACAGTATTTTGTAGGTCACTTATTTTGGTATACATAAGTAACTGTTTTTTTTTTATTTTCAGTTTAAAAAATGGTTGAAACAAGACGTCCCTAGAACATACATATTGTAGTATTATTGTCTTTTTCGGATTTACGATGTATTACAGCCAAAGTAACGACATATAAATGATTCTATTATTTCATTGTTGTGTTCTCTTTATATATTTCCCTTTTTCACGGATACCTCCCTATAACGGACAAGATTATCTTTCTCGTGGGCACCCGTTGTATAGAAGTTTCACTGTACTGTATATTTTAAATATAAGTGAAAGTAATAATCACGTTTTTTGGATGAGAAAAATTCAAAAATCACGTTTGGTATCTTATTATTTTATTATTCTATCAAACTGACACGTTGTTAATAATTAGTTATTCAAAATATTTTAGAAATTGCTCTGAAATTTTGAAGAATTATTCGAAGTTAATACTGCATGATTCTTTAATTTTTTTGCAGGAAAACCCGGATTATATTTGTAAAATATATTAAAATCTTTCTTGTTCTTGGT
The DNA here is from genome assembly GCF_000696795.3 of Halyomorpha halys. NCBI lineage: Eukaryota > Metazoa > Arthropoda > Insecta > Hemiptera > Pentatomidae > Halyomorpha > Halyomorpha halys. The sequence continues at coordinate 1,222,749 of NW_027108878.1, read as the reverse complement.
TCGCTATATACATAACTATACATAATAATACAGATAATCATAAGTAAAATATTCCTATTCTTAGTTCGTTTAACACATAGCAGCGGTCTCCAATAGGTATAAGATTTGAATGAAACCG
>NW_027108878.1:1212156-1221170 GCF_000696795.3 Halyomorpha halys | reverse complement strand
ATCCCTCTAAAGCAGAAAATTACATGGATTAATAAATGAGGAGGTTACATGAGGATTATAATTAAGTGTATTACCTTTTTTTACTGTGGGTATTAGTGTGGTTACCTAATTCATATTGGTTACTACCTTTTTCTACCATTCAAATACTTGAAGGTGTACATTGAGATACTTATCTGGTGTTCTAGTGTGTCCCTTGTAGGTGGATCGGATTATAAAAAATTTACAGGTGAGGGGCCTCCTCATGATGATTGAACATTTGGATGTTTGTTCTAGGGAGCTCTATTTTAATAACTGGAGGTGAAGAGCCTCTGTGAGATGGTTGACGAACTATGAACTAATGATAAGATATTAAATCAAGTGAAGTGACATACAATAAAAAGAAAATACAGAAGATAATTATAATAATAAATGGTAAGTGGCGGGGAGAGGAGAGAGAAGAAGGAATGTAAGGAAAGGTAATGTTAAAAGGGTAAATGGGACCCTTCCTGCCCAGCTGCCTCTCAGAAAGAGGGGAACATCTTTGTGGCAGTCTGTAGGACTACCCTAGTAGAGAAAGTGACCCCAGTGCTATCTTTGGAATATGTTCAATTTAAAAAAATAATTGTTTATTCAAAATACCAATATAAAAGTATAAACTTAAACTACTATAAACTATAACTTTAAAATTTAACGACTTTCCAGTTTCAAATTCTTAACTCTGCATGCAATTACCAATTTTATAGTTCTGTTTAAATTATCAATTGTGACTGTATGGAACTGTATAGGTTTTCCCTCCCAAAACGTGTACTGAGGATGCTCTATACAGTTCCAGACAGTCAGAAGTGGTTGTTAGAACAGATGGTAGCTATAATTCGTGGGACGGAGGAGAGCACATTTACAGGATTATGAATTTTTCGAGGGAATCACATTTTTTGCTGTTACAGTTTGGTGCGGCTTGGCAATTAGAGGACACGAAAATAAAAAAACTCTTACAGCTAGCTACACAGGCGTGTGAAACAGGTTCTACATAATCAAAGAACAAAATATATGAATCCAATTTTTATCATTCAGTGTGAAGAGCAAAAATATTTCTTGTGAGGGAGCATGGACCATCGCCCTTGGGTGGAATGCCACACCTACCCATTTATAATGCAAATCTATAGCACTGAGTCAAGTAATTATTTGGTAAGCATTACAAATAAAAAATTACATTACAAAAAAAGCATTACAACTCAAAATCTCTAATGATTAAACCCTTATCATCCCAAAGCCTAAATCATTCAATCACCCCTAAAATATTGGTCCAAACCTTTGGATACAATCAATTCTACCTGCAAAATTTATTATAGGAAACACTTGGGGGGAGGGAGGAGCTTATATATAGAACTTTAGCTGAGGCCATTGTTCATTCTCATATAAAATATTTTAAATTGCACTTTACATTCTGGATAGGAAATATGTATTATAATATCTTGTATTGAGATTTTTTGACATAAAGTTACAACAGCAAATATTTGATTTCAATTATTTTTGGTATCTTAGATATCAAATATTTCAGCTTTCAAACATTTTTATCCTAATATGTATCTATTTTAGTGAAATCTCTTGTTCCTACAACTGCCTCGTTTAATCTAGGTTTATTTTAAGAACTAATTTTTTAGCAGCATCAATCAATGTTAATAGATTGTTATAATTTTAACTATTATATAGGTTTACTACCACAGATAATCTCATTTCTTATTTTTTTATTTATATTAATGACTACCTTATTGCAGTTGATGATGTTTCTCCTATGAAAGCAATAAATGATGAATAATGTATTCAAATAAATGAAGTCCCAAAATATGGTGAACAAAGTGAAAAGAAGAATATGGTGCTGGCCACTGAAAGCTTCAATATGCAAAAATAAGATATGAGACTGTCTGAGGTAGTAAACCTAAATAATTTTCGTAAATGAACTGATTCTTGGTTACAACTAGTTAATAAGTAAACTAAACTATTATTTTAGAGTTTAATATTTATTTATTAGTATAGCTCTATTAAGTATCTTGATTCTCAATTTATTGTAGTATCAATAAAAGCAATTTATTGGTTCAATATCCCCTGATATAGGATACAAGTTTTTTAAGGGGGGTTTCACATGCTTAAGTACTCCAACCAGGAAAACTGAAGCCTGTGAAGAGTAAGACTGGAAAATTAAAATCAAAATAGTCGTAGTTCGTCTGTAATTATTTCAGTATTTGTTCATGAAGATACCTCAAAGATTATTCTTAAGATTGAGATGAACCAAAATATTTTATTTATGTTTTAGTATTAGTCTACGAATATCAATTTGTAAATTACATCCTGAGTCATGCATTTTAAACTTATGCTTGCAATAATAAAGAATTTCTAAAATATATATATATATTTCTAGACAAAAATAAAATTAACTTGTGCTCACTTTCCACTATCTGTCACCTGGATGAACTAATTACAAACATTTGTAACAGACATTTTAGAAAATTCATCAGTATAGAATAAGGTTCATCTTGGAACAGATATTTGATCATTCAATAAGAATCAATTTTATGCCGAAACGTCGGCATAAAATAAATAAATATGGTTTTGTTTATTTTTGTTGTTCTTTGCTGACCGCACCCCCCGACAAACTTCTCCAATAGTTAATAAGAATTAACATCTTATCAGGATTATGTCAAAGCTATATTTTGGACCAATAAATAAATTTTGGAAGTTTTAACACTAACAAATTACTATTTGTATTACACTTTAATTATCAATTATGTACCTTTAAAGTATTATCAATCAGTAAAAGGTATTTATAGCATCTGTTTTTCGGAACACCCACCTTCTCCAAAATAACATGCAACCCATTGCTAATGGCAAAGAAAAATGATGTACTATTATATCTTGTTTGTAAAAACCAATAATAATGTAGTCCAAATATCTAGGGTATTGTTAAATATCCATTGTTTGAATAAATTAAAACTGTTCTCCCCCCTTTTTTTATTTTTTTCCCAAAATCTTTTTAAAATTATTCTCAATTCTCTCCAAGGTAAATCCAAAGTAATAAACATTACTCAATAAAACATCAATAATAGTTTAATAAGATGTAATATTTTTACAAATCTGGTTAAAATGAGATAATCACATATATTTTTTTCATTTACTCTAAAAAAATAAATATACAATGATTTTGTCTATTAATCCTTACTATATACAAATACATTAAATAATATTTCTTCAACATCACAAACCTACTGAAAAGTAAAATAGGTGACATAACAATTTCTTTTTACAATATAAAGACAGTTACCATAAATTGTAATAAAATACTATATCTATAATATTCTGGAATTGAACAAACTGATATCACCAACATTTCCAAAAGTATAACCAGTTCTTTGATGAAATCTAAAAATATGAGACCTATGGAGAAACTGCAGAACTTAATAATAATCCTCAAATAAAAAACATAAGTTGGATTTGAAAATTTAAATATTAACAATTTATTAATTTTATTTTTATTTATTTGATTGTATCTTTTCACAAAGATCATAATAAAGTGGCAAATTATTACAGAACAAAGACATAAAACAAATTATTATGTAACTGCAAATCATCAAAGCAGCTAATAAAAAAAAAAACTCAGGAAATAAATAAAGTAATCTCAGAATTAAAATGATGTTTTTCTCCCTTAAAAAATTTCATACTGCTGTAAACGATCTAGATTTAAAAATTAAAAGAATTACGATTGCCGTTGTTATGGTTTCTATTTCAAGAGGAATATATACTTCATTTTAACCAAAAATTCTGTTTTATTACATTAGTCTAGACTTTAAAAATTTGATTTTGACCTGTATAAATACAGTAATACTAAACACACAGCCACTTTTGTTGACTTTCCAAAGCAATGATTAGAGGTATAATATCATAAAATTATTTTAGAAAACACATTTTCAAATTATTAAAGCTTGTAATAACTTAAAGTTGAATAAATATTTAATAATGATGAAATTAAGAAAAAAAGACATTAATACTAGTTGCACAATAAATTTAAATTGCGGCACTAATTATTTTTTATATAGTTGTTAAAAAACAAAATACTATTACTATATATAAAACAAAATAAATTTGGTTAGGATAGGATATTTTTATGACAAATTATAAATATTAATAACAGAAAAATACATAGCAAATAAACCATAAGCATTGATACAATTAAATGTTTATTTAAGACTATCTTAATTAAGAAATAAATTACAACATACAAACTTCTATCAAAATGGTATTTCCAATAAATTGATTAAATCAAATGAACTCTTTCAGTGCTATAAACTAAAATGTGAAGCAAAAAACCACCAGTAACTCATCTTTATTGTTATACTACAATCTTAAATTAAAATACCACAGGAATATAAACATGTTCTTTCGAAATGTTAAAACTTAATAAAAAATATTTTAAAAATGAAGAATGCCCAATAAGCCGACCCACCAGTAAAATTCATATGGCTAAATTCCATTTCAAGGGTTAAAAATATTTTAAAGTAATACTAGATGATTATGAAAAGTTGTTTTTCTTTTTTTTTATACAAATAACTAAATTAAAACCTGAACAAAGTATTTAAAGATAATTATTTTTACTTATATTAATTCATGACACATCACAAATAAAACAAACATAGATTTTAGATATTCAATAATAAACAATTTTCACGTTTTACAAGACCTCATAGTAACTTTATAAACTTATAATAGAATTAAACTCGCATTTATAGTTAAAATATTGTGATTTTTTTTGATTTTTTGTAATGTTACTTAATGCCAGGGAATAATTAAACACAATCGTATTACATTTATTTTAGATAAAATTATATATAAATATATATTTTAGTTTTAAACAACTTTTTTTAGGAAAAAAAAAATAATCTAACCTAAAGAAGCAGCCTTTAATTATATCAGTCAATATATAATTTAACATCATTCTACCGATTCACCCAAACAATACTTTAAACTAACTTAAGCATACTCAATTTTATAACACAGGAGTGTAAATAAATTCTATTAGTGCTGATAAGTACACTTCTGTCTCATAATCTTTCCCGATTGGCTAGTTGGCCATAATCAATTTAAATTGCCATGAATTGTCTACATCCGCCTGGAGAACCTATCAACCAATAACTCTGATCAAAACAATGCCAATAATCTAACTCAAAAGTATTTTAAGGTAATATGGTAACAAGCAGCAAAGAATAATAATATGATTTTGATAATATAAAAGCATACAGTAAAGAATTTTTAAATTAATCATGACCATCTACAGGTAATATTATAACCAAGTACTCTATATGGACTTTAAATATACAATAATATTAAAAACTAAAAAAATAAACCATACAACAAAATAAAAATAAAACATAAAAAGATTTTCAATGAAAAAATTATGTTGGTTATTATCAATCATTTTAAATCTCCATATAACAGCTTTTTATTAAACTTTTAATGACAAGGAAACATTTAAGAAAAAGATAATAACAATTCTTTTTCACCACTCAAAAATTATTCAATTACTAAGTTGGCAGTCTACTAGATCAATACAGAGATTAAGTGCAGTGTAAACTAAAAAAAAAAAAAAATAGGAACGCTACTTAATGGTTTCCTATAAAACATTTAATTTAGAATATATGAGCTACAACAAACTTTTAATCATATGTTTAACATTACAATTATAATCTTGTTTTTGGATGAACATAGAGAATGCCAGTTATAGGATATTACAATTTTATAACAAGTTTTTTTCTCACATTAATTACCAATTTATTTCTTGAACCCAAAACTTTTGGATATACAGTTTGTATATAGTTAGTGCCAATGATATACTACGGTTCGTAAACCAAATGATAATTGTAGCCTGTATCATATTTGAGATATAATATTAAAAGTAAAATGGTAAGTTATGTTTTAAAAATGATGTACTTCAAGTACACAGTAACTTGCTTTTACTAAAGTCTTAGAAGATCAATGAAAATTTAAAACAAAAATAATTCATTTTACAAGCATTAACAATATTGTTTAAAATGTTTTTTCTATATTATTAAATTTATCCTTTCATGTTCAACTAAAACACCCATAAACTAATAAAGCAAAAAAAATTGTCTTTGAATTAACAGGATTTAGAAAAACATAATAGGTGATAAATAAATCATATAAATAGCTTGATTTCTTTGAATAAGTCCAAACCAATTAATGATCATGCATTTATCATATAAAGATGAGATAAAAAATTCTACACATGGAACTGCTACAACCAGTCTGATAGTAAAATGAACGGTACCAACTGTTTCTAAAAATGTCTTTAATTTTTCTACGAAATAAAAACCAGGTAATTTGAATCGGAAGTAATATATAAATAACAATAAAATCTTAACCCTTTTCTCTTTCTACACTAGGACCATAACAGTTAAAAGACTTGCTAACAACACACACATTGACAATAATACTGAAAAACACAAGTTCTTGAATAAGATACTTAATTATAGAAAGAACTATCAACCCGCATTGGGGTGGATAGAAAACACATATATAACACCTCTTAGTCATATAAAATGGACCCTTTTTTCAATAATAAAAATACCAAATCTTATCTAACACTGAAATTGGAATGTTCCAATTATGAAAAACGTTTAATCGGCCAGAGAGGATCGATCTGACTTAGCGGATCATTCTCATTGAGCTGCTTGCTTCCGCTACCAGTACTGCTAGCATCTAAAAGGAAAATAAAAGTTATTAGATCCTTAAATAAATTGAATCTAAATAATTTTCAAGTGACAATTCACCAGAACGGCGACGCTCTTCATTTTGTTCTTTAAAAGAATTTAACAAGAAATCTTCTGAAGGATGCCTTGTATGCGATTTAGTTTTTGTTCTTTTCTCCTCAAACGTGGACCTACTTGCCAATATACCCCCTAAAAATAATTATTAGCATTAATAATTAATATAATTACTAAAAAAAAACATTTATATTAGTTAGAAAGACTAACTTTTCATAAGAAGGTCTCTTGCATGATATAAGACACAATGATAGGCAAAGGACAAATGGGCTCTGTCACGTAGAGAATTTTTCCTGAACGAAGCAACCTGACCGGCAATATTGATAGGGTCAGGGAGATGTGGAGACATCCGCAGATCACAAGTCGCTATGAGCAGTAGAAGAAATAAACCTGTCTTGCCAACTCCAGAATCACAGTGCACCACTATTGGTCCTTTACCTCTTTGCTGGGACCAGATGCTAACTGCTTCACTGACCAGCATTAGGAATGGTCCAGGAGATTCAGGCATCCAACTGCAATAGAAGACATAAAGAAATGAATTATATTTTATCATTAGAGATATTTAAAAATATAGTAAATTCAAATTTTTCCTGTTACTGTTAAAACTATTCAAACTTATCTGATAAAGACCACTTATATCTTTAAGCCCTATATAACAGTGTTGATCATATTAACATCAAAAAATTGAAATTTCAGAAGCTCAAAATAATTATTTGTATTTCCTTCCCATAGTTAAAAAGAACTTATTGTATTTGTTGTACTCTATAAATTGTCACTTGTTTTGTGAGAAAGATTTTTTAAATTTAGAAAGATTTGTTAAAAGTAACAAATCATTGGAAGGCAATGATAAAGTTGTAGGCAATAATATGATATATTTTAACTTAAAACCAGTAATTGTAGTTTAAACTACATTTAACATATTTTTCTACTATCTTCTTTCTTGACTGTCTACTATCCAGCAATATATATTTTACATTTATTTAATACAGGTTATGATATTGGTCGATGTGTATGATTTTCCACTATTAAAAACTTTATTCAGATTTTATTGATCTAATCCTAATCTGTGTGTCAAGTAAGAAGTGACTTTATATAGCTATGGGGCAAGGATAGACACCCTCGTCTCAATACCAAGCGATTTAGAGCAGTATGAGTTAATTCCCACTCATACTCAGTTAATACTCATTTTTAGATGATCTCATGATACTTTCACTATGGTTACAACTAAATGAGAGTCTCTAGATAATCATTGGGGTTAGGGGAAAAGGATGAATGGGCCCATTTGGCATACTAGTTTTCAAGAATAGAAATAAAATAAATCTTTATTATATTAAATCACAAGGATTAATGATCATTGGAAGCACTAGTGGAATTTCAAATTTGTGTGAGGAGATTAGAACCAAGTATTACTAAATAAATACATGGTTTTCACAATTTAATAGATAAAAGAAATATAAGCAAATAAGCCAATTAGTCGGAACACTAATATTGTTCAACTAAAGGTGTGAATAGGAGAAACAACACATGAGTGGGCGATGAGGAAGAATGCTGAATTGGGTGATGAAAAAATCAAATTAATATAATATAGCTGAGTGTCTTAATTAACTCAAATGTTCAGTTCGAGAATTCAGCTACATTACATTGTCCGATTCAGGGTCTAGCACTTGTTTGTGTAATTGTTCCCCAATTAGGACACACCCTGATGGTGAATATTTATTTTGAGGCAGTTTGATTTTGTTTTGAATCACCATTTCCAGGAAATTAACATAAGTAGAAATCTAGGAAGATGGTCAGGGTTGTTGTGGAAGACAAAGAACTATCCTGTATCCGGATTAGCAATATGATATCCAATCACCTACAACATTCCACATCTCAACCTTCCCTTCTTTCCCCCTTATTTTTCAAAGACTTATTCCACACCAGATCCTTTCTTAAATGTAATGACCAGCTCATTGTTACTAGAGCTGACAAAGGAAACCTGACTGTCATCTTAGATAAGACTGAGTACATTGAAAAAATTACAGAACTCCTCTCTGACCAATCCACCTATCTACCTTCAACCCGTGATCCCACTCGCTCACTTATGAATAAGTTCAATCAGCATATTAAAACCCTTCTTCAAAATAAATTCATTAACCGTCCCACTTACTACAAGCTTATTTCTTATAATTCTTTACCTCCTCGACTGTACGGACTTCCTAAAAT
>NW_027108878.1:1161594-1209326 GCF_000696795.3 Halyomorpha halys | reverse complement strand
TTATTTAATCATAAGTAACTGTTGAATTTTAATACAAATTTGTAGCAATTAGTTGCAAGAGAATCTAAATTATATAAAATGAAACTAATTTTTTTAAAATTATCTTTTAATTAAATCAATTAAATTTTTGGTCTCAAGAAGTTAGCCAATTTAAATTTTTTTATATTATCTATGCATAATGCATAACATTTATCCAAAAAGCAGGATAACAATACCTGTTCCAGCTTTGCCTGGTTCTGATAATTAACTTATCTTATTTCTCCAAAAAATATGTAAATAATAATAATTCCTTCCATGATTATAATTAACAAAAACACAAGGCTCACATTAAATAGTCTTATTACTGTTTTAATTTTATCTTTCACCACACCTGGACCATTCTCCTTTTATAATCAACAAATACATTGAAACTTCTCAATAATACATACATAAAATTGATAACACTATATCATATAAATATATTATAATTAAAACAAATGCAGTACGATAATTATTAAATTTTTAATAGATAATTTATTACCTATGAGGCCACGATGTAAATTGTAGGTGAACAACAACTCGAGATGTCTTTCCATCAGAAACAGAAATTATTCTTTCAATCCAGTGTGTCTTATTATTTTGACTTTGAAATGACACTTTGATTTTACCAAGAATTAAATCTTCCATCTTATTCACAGGCCAGTATATTTCTTGGTTCATCTAAATAAATAAAATACAAAGAGCATTCATTTATATAATGATGAAAATTTCACAACTAACAACATACCTGAGAATCAGAAAGAAGACAGACAACAAGCTCAACGTGTTGTTCTATGACCATAGTCCAGAAATCAGAATAAGTGGATGTTAATGGTGCCTGTGTCATAATAAAATTCGGAGCGTATGATCTCAATTCCTTAAAATAAACAGAAAAATAGAACTTTAAATAATAATAAATATACTTATCAAATACTTAAATTGAATGACAACTGCTCTCAAAAACATATTTTCATAGTCAAACCCAACTAAAAGTTGAATTTAATATGAAAAATATAGGGAGAATGTTAATATGTACCATGTTCCAGACTTACTAATATTAGTTCGATAAATTTCATTTATATTTTTAAAGTTTATCATGGATTAACCTTTGTAATACCCGAGGGTCTCTAATGACCCCACTCCATAAGCACTTTTTACAAGAAAACTAATGAAAAAATCCCCTAATTTTTGAGTTCTGCAAATCTTTTTTCATAAAACTGTCTTGAACAACATGAGTAAGTTTCCATTAAATTTACAGGGACACCACCACATTATATGTTTCCTTTTTTCCAAATAAAAATACGGATGGGTTCCCTACGGGACACCCATGGTATATGCTGTGTATAGATTTCAATGGAATTATTTAGAATCACCATGACTGTTTGCGTTGAGGAACCAGTTAATCAGTTTTCTGTGCAGTAAGGTCAATAAAAGCAACTGAGAACCTGTTACAAAGATGTAGTGTTCAAATTAACTTTTTTCAGAGGCTTTTATTCAGAGCAATAATGTCTGGGATATGGTTTTCCCATATTTTGGCGTTGATGATATGTGTACTAAACAAAAGAGGGAAAACGGATAAACCAGCTCCAATTCAAAAGCTGATTGACTTTTTCACATTTTACAGCCAAATGCTGTAATACACGATTTCATGTAACCATAGATAAGCAGTTAGTTCCATTTACAGGAAACGCACTGTTTAGATTTTAAAGGAAACTCAAACCAGCAAAGAATAGGATAAATGTTTAGGTGGTGTGTAACAGTTACACAGCACACTGGAAAAACCAGCAAGTGCACAACGAAGGTAGCAGTAAACACACTTCCAAGAGGCAAACCAGCAGATGGCCAATTGTTTTGTTTATGAACTGGATCGATATAACAGCAGTAAATGGATTTTTCCTATGGGAAAAGATTCATCCTGGGTGGAAACAAGGGTACATACAAAAATAGCATTAGTTTCTGTTGACTCTTAGTAACATAGTTGAATCAGCCATAATGAGAGGACTGAATGACCCATCATTTCTGAACACTCACTTTAAAAAGAGTCTAGAAATGATGAAGCATGTCTTGGAACACTCATTGGGAAAATGACTCAGAACCATGGTGTGACCGACCATAAAACTGGAAAGGGATAATAAATTACATTTTTTTTTTTAAATATTTTAAAAATCTTTTAATTTTAATTTTTATTTATTATGGATAAATAATGGATTTTAAATCCTTTCCTTATGTTTATTTATCCATTTATTCTCACTATCAAGATGGAATGTTGATACTAGGATTGATAAAAGTAATAAGAAATGCAAAAATTCTACTTAGGTCCTAAAAGGTCCACAGTATTATGTGTTTGTTTTAGAGTGTGGTATAATAACTGATTACCTTTCACAAATATAAATGTCATAAATATTACATTACCACATGAATAAATTTCTATGAACATATAAAAAAAAGTAATATAATTTCAAAAATAAGTAAATTACTAATCTAATCCCACAAGCTAGAAAAATTTCAATCTAACACAAACACATTATAAAATTAAATCCAATAGCATAACATAAACTTACAAATTAAATTAAGGACAATGTTATTTATGAAAAAACAATGCTAATGCTAACTAATTTTATAAACAGATATTAAATTTATCTTTCAGGTCATTACTAATAATTGTAATAATAAGCAAAGTATTAATACCCTTGCATGTGAAGCATTTATATAGTCATCTTTTGTTGAGGGTAATTCAACCCTGGTACAATCATATGGTAGAATATCTGGAAATCTGTTTTTCATAGGATAACATCTAGCAACAGAAATAATCTGCTTGTGAGCTTCTTTGTCCTGCAACAGTAATTTTTAAATAATTATGGTTAGTAAAAAAAATAACTACTTTAAAAGGAAACAGTAGACTGCAGTAATCTAAAAGATAGTAAACAAGATGGCCAAAATGAAACATAAAATAGTACAAAACTATTTAATGTTTGCTGATTTTTTGATCTACTTTGTAGACCTTCTTCACGGACAAACTAGAATTGATAAAGTACATAAATTTCGCACACAGGTAGTACAAAGAGCCATAAAAAATTGTTATTGTTGTAATTATAAATATTTTTAAAATCGAGTTATTATAGTATACCTGTAATTCCTGAAGTTCATTCCATTTAATATCTAAAGGGGTAGGACCATTAAGAGTTTTAGAATTCAAACCTTCAACGAACTTTTCGAATTTTTCAACTTCCTGTACAAATTGCGATAAAACTTCTGGGTCCGAAAATGGGTCTTTCAGAGGAGTTTTGCTCGGTGAGGGTCTTTCTAGCTTATCTAGACTACTAGTACTTCCATTCTTGGTGCTCTACAAACAGACAATTTATGAATTAATATGTTAAACATGCTCTTGGTTTTGAGATCCAACATAAAAAAATTGTATTGATGGGCAAAATACCATTATTTTTTCTGTACTCTTGTATACTCATATTTCTTAATTTAAAAACAATTTTTCAAACTTGCTTCATCTCTAAATATCAAATAACAAGTCAACAATATTAAAAAAAAAAAAAAAAGGAAACAAGGTCATACATCCCAACTAAGCGTTAAAAGAATTAAATAAAGATACTGGAATTTATATTTTTGTAATTTTAGTACATTTAAGAAATAGTTAAAATTTTCAATACTTATTGAACAAATTTACCAAAAAAAGACCAAACATATATTTACAGCCCAATGCCTTCTAAACCTAATGTTTTTCTAAGTTGATCTTAAATAAATATCAAAAAACAATATGCTACTCTGCCACTCAAAGACATAGTAATAAAACCACTTCTGGCTAATAAATATTTTAAACTGAAATAAGAATGAAGCTTTAGGAATAGCTACCAAAGGTGGTAAAAAATACCAATATCCCAACTTGATAGGCCTTCGAATGGTGGACATTCACTTTTTACTGAACACAAAGTTCTTCAGAGATATATTACAAGGGATATATTATAACATATAGCTAAAGGTACTGTACAACTTGGGGGATATTAATGACACTAAGCTCAGAGGACTTTCCTGGACTCGGACAAGAACCAATCCAGAATTATTCTTAGTGGATGATAGTTAGGCCAAACCTGAGGTTGGCGAATGGTATGCTGGAAATTCAAGAACCTACTTGGTGCATATGGAAGTTACAGATGACAGCAGTGGCAAAAAGTAAAACATAATTTAAATTATATTATTGATGATATTAGTTGATAAATAAAATAAAAAGGGAAGAAAATAACAATCCATAGAAGTAAAAAGGTTATTAAGGATAACATAGTAATTTTCAAAATAAACATTTTTTTAACAAGCATTTAATTAAACTTTAGCAGTAATGAGTTTAAGAGTTTATAGTGCAAAATGAAATAACACTATATTTCCAATTTTTTTCTAGTAATCCGGTTTTTAATAGTATATTTTCCTAACATAAAGAAATAAAATAAAATCAATTGAGGAAAACTATATTAGACAAGGAACAAGAAAATTAGGTATTAATAATTTACATATTCTTCCATCAGATTGGTTATTCTTAAATGAATTTAGAATGAGGTCACGTAGATGAGCTAATATTTTTGGTACTATGAATGATTTAGAAATATGAAAGTGGAATTCAGAAACAAATACTTATAATGATAATTTTATAAGAACTTAATACAGAGATATAATACAATTTTTTTTGAGTAGTGATTATAAAAACATTTTTTTATTATTATTAAGGCAAACATTGAATTGCTACACCCTAAGTGCTTAAAAAGAGTAACTAAGGGATTTTTGTTCATTAGGGTAGCTATCTTGGTTTCATCCTTTGTCATTAAATAACAGAAAAAAACATCTTTAACACCATACATTGTTAAATGGAATTAACTCTTGTATTAGTTAAATACTCAAACTTAGGGAGGATGCACGGATTATCCTAAAGTTTACTAAACTACTATTGGTAGAGATAGGAGGTGAATATTAATTAAAAGGTTTGCCATGAAATAAAAGTTAACCCTTCCTGGCCAGATTTGAACTGAGTACTACCTCAATTAGCTCATCCCTCATATCTATACTGAATTACAGACATCTAGCTTTTTAAGGAATGTGAGCTTTAGGGGTGAGAAAATCAATTATATATACAAATAATGTTGTGAGGAATTATTTCATTAAATCACTAATATTTACTTTCAATTAGTAGTGACATTTTATAAGGTTAGTGTGAATAAAAAGATAAGTAAATAATTATTATATTTTTTAAATAAATAAAAACAGTAAGTAGGTTTAGTGATTATATTTTTCTATATTCGTCATTCCTAATTTGCTGAAGATAACCCATTATTTATAATGGTGTGTGCGTGCTTGTTTGTGTAAACTATACGTACTGTGTACGCTTGTATAAAATATATACTAATTAGTAAATACTATTTATTATGTAAAGTCTGTTAAGTCAAATATTGATGATATCATGCACCTAGATGGTAACTACTAAAATCAAAAAATGTTTTGTTCGTAAGAGCAAATATTTGGCAAAGGCCAAGTTATACATAGTAACTCCCAGAATGTTTACTCTAACACATGTTGCTGATAGAACATCTACTGTGTCTAGCGGTTTGGTCTGATACTTGATGGTGAGATGTGCTTTAAGAAGAAAGAGGTCCAGTTGTCAAAATTTCTGATGTTTGAAATTTTGTGTTCTGCATTTTTCATTCTGGTTGTAGAAAATATTGAAATATTTCTTTTTTTTTCAAGCTTATAACACCGATTTCATTTATAAATGAGTGGTACTAACTATTGTTTAGAGCAAGCTAATTAAAAGTTCCTGAATAAGCATCATCAAAGACTCTTTATTTAACATAATGGAGAAGGTATGTAAGTTAAGAGGAGGAATTTGAAAAAAATAAATAAATAAAAAATAGCAATCCAGTCAATAGTTATTATTCACATTGAACATATCTTTTTTTAATAATTTTATTTCTGAGTTATTAAATATAACACTACAATGACAGTCCAATCACTGTTAATCAAACAAGTTCATGAAATCTAAAAGAAGAACATTTTGATGGGTCATACTAGGAAAAGGAAAGAAATGGAAAAAACTTTTTTTTTTTTCTGTTATAGCATGTTTGTTTATTATTGCTAAGCATCCGTATAATGGTTATTATATATTCTATATAAAGATATATATATTACATATCACAAATTCAGCTTTGTATTATTTTGACCTTAATTCCCTATTTTTTAATTGGGACCTTCAGTAGTCCAGAATATTTAATAACTTGAGACAAATTTATTTCGAAAAAATGCTGAGTAATTTTTATCTTGTAATGGTTGTCTACATACTTTTGTAATTTATCAGTTTTATTTAAAACAACACCAGGAATTTTCATGAAATTTGGTTTTATGCAATAAACAAAAACGTACCAAATTTTATTTCTATAAATAATTCAATATGAAAACATAATGATAAACTGACTTAGTAAAATTAGATAAGATAACAAAAACATTCAAAAATAGATAAGATAACAAAAAGCATTCATGTCCAATAACCATCTGATACTAACAAAGTGATGCATTAAACAGTATACAGTTGGGAAACGGGAGAGGAGAGAGGCAGAATATTAAAAAATATTAAACAAAAATGAAAATTTCTTAAAATGTTAGTTTATATTTGAATGATCCAACTACAAAACTGAGATTCTCCATTTTAGCAAATTTTATACCAAATATGAAAAACCTCTAATTACAATAAAAGAAGTTTTTAAATTTCCAAAAATGTACTTTTGTATGACTACAAGCAAAATGCAAGTTTAAAAACCTTCTTAGAGGTTTTTCATGTTTCCTTTGCTTAAAATTTGCTGAAGTAGAGAATGTGGGTTTTGCAATTAGAAAATATATTTGTATTATTTGTAAAGTCAGAATTTTTTCAATATAATAAATATTGCTGAAAAGGAGCAGTTAATTTATTTACATTACTAAAATAACTTTTTGGGTTACTACAATTCCCATTACCGTTTTAATATTAGCTTAAAACACACATTAATTATTAGTCAGAAAAGATATGGACCTGCTGTCTTAGGGCATTAGAACCTTTCTGACTGGGCCAATCACCCGCCAGGAAGTAACTATGCGATTCATAGAAATCATAATAGCCTCGGAACTGGACTGACAAATGGAAAAACGACATGGCAGCAACGATGCTTCTCAGAGACTGAAATGTGTGGACCAAGTGGTTAGAGGTTCCACCACGCTGAAAGGCACTTAAGGAGGATGAGAAAGAAGAAGAAGGTAAAAAAGATAAATATAATACAATCGTTTTAAAATAATATCAGTATGGGTGTTTAAACAATCTAAATTTTTTTAGCTATCTGTGAAATGTGATTTCATACAATAATAAATTATTTAAAACTAAATTAGTAATTGTAATTAGAGCAAAACTTTAATGTTGAAGCATAGGCCAATTTGAATACATAATCAGTTCTATCGATTATTGATGGAACAAGGAAAACTTCCAAGGATTAATTATTCAGGACCCACTAACCCAGAAACCAGTTGTTTTCATTCTGCAATTGTCAGCTTAAACCTGCCACTTTGATATAGTCTAATTATACCATTTTTGGTACAAACCAATTGGGTAATTCAACTAAAAAACTGAATTACGATAAATAACTAATAAACTGAACATTGACTATAAAACAAATACTTTTGCTTCCAAGAATACCCATAACAAGGTGTTCAAAGGGCCAATGCCAAAAACTCTGTTTTTGTTGATTCTAGTAATACTTTTATGATCATCTCTAGTTGATATTATCATTATTTTAAATGTCAATCATCAAATGTTCATAATATATTTATTTACTTTAAAAAATGCTAACAAATCCAACTGCAAGATAATCTTTGCTAGCCAACAAACCACAAATTTTTTAGACTTTTTGGTTTTTTACCTGCAGCTCCAAATCAGTAACTCACAATGGGAAAGTCATGGAATAATAAATTAAAAAGCATGAAATTCTGCATTGAGCGAGTACAAAAACTTAATTCAGTTAAGTGGTTTAAACTAAATACAATGCTGTCTTGTAAATGCAGGACATATTCTGTCTACAAATTTTCTCAGGATATAGCTCCAATGCTTCTTCGACCAACTCACCGGCCATGATAAAATTGCTTTTGTAATGAGATAATAATGGTAATGGTATGGTAATGAGATATGCTTTTGTAATGAGATACAACAAAACTTTTTAGGTCCAAACTTGTAAATATTTTTATAACTTACTGCCTGTAAGTGAGTTGTACCAGGAGTGATACAGTATTTTGAATCAAAATGAATGTGTAAGTAATATTCACTACTAACACAAAATTTAATTATCTACAATTTTTATTCAAAAGATTTTTAATTTAGAAAAGCCTTTTCTAAAATACAGAAGTTTTAATGGTACTACTTTGAATTTCTTGACAAACTTGGTAAAAATTGTTTTTCTTGCATAATTGATTACGACCATACATTTGGCCTGAATTTATTTTAAGCACTCATTCATCACATAATTTAATCCTTTTTAATTTATTACACCATAACTATTACAGTATGACCTACCTTTAAGCAATTATAGGTAAACAATAAAAAAAGTCTTAAAATTTAGAAGTTCCTTGGATATTAAAAGCTCTCCTGAAGTCAGATTTGTTAGCATTACTGATTTTTTAAGTATCTGTACCTCAAAATACAAATAAAAACTACAATCTCACCTTTTGCAACATAGATCCCTTTTTTGGCACTGACCTAACTGGCCTAAAACCTAACATGTAAGAAATTTTACAGCAAATTATACTGAAGCAAAGAAAATGAATCTTTAACAAAACTAATGCCCACAAACGCACAGGTATATTTTATGTTAATTAATGAAACCTTTATTATAGAAAAAGTAGAAGAGGGAGGGACCTTCAAAAACAAAAATTAAGGGAAAATAAAAAAAGAAATTTAAAATGCAACATATAATTTCTCTAAAATTACAAAAAACATACTACATGGATATAAAATTATGTTGTTACCATAGTTTTAAATCCTATACCTGTTTAGTACTTTCAACCTTATCAGAAGAAACCACAGAAGTGTTAGGTTTCGGTTCAATTGACAAGTTCGCCATCTTTTCCTGGGAAGAATCCAATAGTGAATTGCTCAGTTGTGGCTGAAGAGGAGGAGTATCAGTCATAGAAAAATCTAGACCAGTCAAGAGATCTAAATTTGAGGGTTGTTTATTCACAATTTCTGGAGTTGTAGGTTGAGAACCCTGTGCCTGAGGTTGTTGACAATATGTCATAGTTAATGCCTGATTACCATCAGCTTGCATATATGTCATTGAGTTTGGCTGTAATGGCTGAGGTGTTTCTACCGTTGTTACTTCTGTAGCATTGAGGTTGACTGTTGAATACTGATAGCCATATGGTTGTGTATAGTAATGTGGATATTGAGATGGTACAGTACTAGCTGTATATTGTGAGGCATAAGTAAGCCCCTCTGGGGTGACACTTGAAGAATTAGTTTCGAGAGTAGACTTTCCTCCAGCATTACTATAATGTGAAGTATCAGTTCCAGGAGTTGCTTGGAACTGCATGTTTGGATAGGTGTTAGTGTAATTCTGGTAATACTGAGAATAATCATTCATTGAAGATGGCATGGTTTGTGGCATAGTCTGCTGAAGATAACCACCATCAGCAACGTATCCATAATGCTGTGGTATTTGACTTACTGGATTTAAAGTCTGATTCAGAGGCAGGGTAGCAGCTGGCTGGCTAGGGTCAGTAGTAACAGTACTTAGTGGATTAAATGCCTGACCAAGTTGGTTAACAGGAGCCATCTGTTGCTCACCCACGTATGGAATGCTCTGTTGAGCCAAACCTGTGCCATAAACATTATTTGTTGCAGTCTGATTAGGATTATTATAGGCCAAAATGTTTGCATTGTAACCATAATTCTGTTGGGGCCACTGCTGAGCATTGTACTGGTACAGGTTTTGATAAGCATCATAGCTCATAGGAGTTTGGTAGCTGCTTTGAGGAGTGTATGTGTTGTTGGGAAGTGAGGTGGCAGCGACATTAGGGGTATAAGCACTTTTAGGAGGCTCAGGATTGTATTGTTGAGACTTCACTTGAGAAGCTGCCAACTGGTTCGAAATAGAAGTAGGTTGCTGTTGAACATCTAAGGCCTGATAATTCTGAGCAGCCATAACCTGCTGTATAGGTTGCTGTAGGTACTGACTATCAGTTGGCTGATATGAGGCAGTTGTTGCTGCAGCATACTGTCCATCCTGACTTGAACTATACTGGTTGGTCAGAGTACTACTTTGCTCATACTGACCATAACCTGCAGAGCTCATTGCAGTTTGAGGATAACCATAAGGAGTTGCAGATGGAATGCTAGGAACATAGCCTTTTTGTGAAGGGTTGTCCATATTTACTCCTGCAGTTAAACTTGGGTATTGCAAATTTTCCAAATCAGGATTAGCCATATTTTGATAATTATAGGGCACTGGATATCCTTCAGAATAATCAGAACCATAATTAGCTTGAGAGTAAGTGCCATATCCTGGTCCTGTACTATATGATGGGTAATCTTGTTTAGTTGAGGTGCCTTCAGATCCCAGGGGAGCAGGGCGCACACTTGGCAACCAGGACTGCTGACTGTCAACTCCTGTCTGTCCTGAATAATAACTAGCCGCTGCAGCAGCACTGGCAGCTCTTTCTGCATCTTTTCTGCTTTTAAGATAATCTTTAAGCTTTAAAGTTGTTGAGGGATTGGTATCTAAATTTTGATCTAGCTTTTTATTGTTCTGAGCTAAAATGGTGTCCCTCTCTTCCTGCTGAACCTTACATGTGCCTTTTACTCGTTGAAGAAGCTTTGTTAAATTGGTTTCTAATTTTCTATAAAACTCTAGACCTTTATTAGATTTCGTAATGAGATCCTCATAGGCATCATAAGAGGAGATAAGAGCTGACAACATCATTTCCCTCTGCCTCATTATCTCTGTAACGGCTTTGCGTGTAGGTGCATATTTGGCATAAGCATCAGTTAAAGCAGGAAGGATCTTCTCTTGAGCAGAAAGATTTTGTTCGATTAAAGAAACCTAAAACAAAAAAATGTGTTAAATCTAAAACATTGACAAACCTAATAATATTGTTTTCAGGACCTAAATATGAAAACCTATAAAATAATGAATAACCAAATTGTTTGGTCTAACAAAAGTTAATGAGTTATTTAATAAAAAACACTTATCCACAAAATTAAAACTTTTCCCCTCTCAAAAATATGTGCACACTCAGAATAAAATAGTACAGTAAAATTCTCATTAAACCTACTACTTATCAATATTCCTATGGGTTATCCGAATTTGTGAGAAAAAAAATAATGACAGAGAAAAGGAAGTAGATAGACTTTATAATCATGAAAAAAAAAAAGAAGAAAAAGAGAGAAACAGAGATTTTGCATTTAAACATTTGGTAAAGGTTGAAAAACAAAAGAAACTAATTTGAATAATATTTTGGTGTCAATGTTGTACATTAGAAATGTTTTGTTTTTTTAAAATGTTTTCATATGCCTAATTAAACCTATAATACTTTATAAAATAAAAGTGTTATTATACATTTCTATTAATATTTCCCTTTAAAGTATCAATACTTTGGATTCCAATATCATAATGGTCTAGAGTCCCAGTCCTGAAGTGGTTGCTTAACAGAGGTTCTCCTGTATGAATTTAAACGATTGAGATTTACTTGGTTAATTTTTTTTTTCAGAGACTGCAAAAATACATTTATCTACAAAGAAATAAACCCAAGATGAAGATCAATGTTTGTATGTTAAAAATTTTCAATTTTTTTTTCCCCATAAAGGTCCTTAATTTCTGCATTGGTTTTTATGCAGCACTGACTTCCTTCTTTGGTTGGACCGTATATTCTTCTCTAAATATTTCTCTCCCATGTACTCAGCAACCTCTCCTGCTGCTTTGTTAGGGTCCATGCCTCGCTACTCTACATGACAACGGGATGTATTATTGTTTTATATACCCTTATTTTAAGGGTTCGAGATATCTCTCTATTTTGAAATACCTTTCGGAGCGACAAGTAACATTTATTTCCATTCCCAATTCTTGTCCTTATTTCCTCCTCTATCTTGTTATCTTTGGTTAAAATTGTACCAAGATATTTAAACTCATCTACAGTTTCAAAACTACTTCCTCCTCGTAAAAGACAACCACTTGCAAGGGTATATTTCATTTTGCTTTTGTTCAATATGAGCCTTACCTTCTTAGCTGCCTATTCACATTCCGTAACTGTCTTTAAGAGCGAATTTTGACTCTTTCCTGTTATGACCACATTGTCAACATATGCTAGGCATTGAGTCATATTGCTATATATACACCCTTTGTCCTTTATTTTGGTTGTCCTCATAACGCTCTCAAGTACCATGTTAAATAATAGCACGGATAGTGGATTCCTGTTTGACTCCTTTTTGGATGCCGAAGTCTTTGGAAACTTTCCCCTGAACCTGTACTACACCTCTGCTATTTTGCAGGGTCATCCTCACCAGCCTAATAAGATTTATAGGACAATCTATAATCTTTAAGTTTCCATAGATCTCATTTCTTTCTAAACTATCATATGTCTACTTATAATCTATGAACAGATGGTGTAAAGTAATACTCTACTCATTGCACTTCTCTACCATGTTCTTGATTGTGAATATATGGTCAATAGTTGATTTCCCAGAGCAGAATCCACTTTGAGACATGCCTATAACTTCTTCCGATGTTTTCATTAACCTTTTCAATAACAGGACAGATAACACTTTATACATCGTCCAGAGTAATGTAATTCCCCAGTAATTTTGACATTCTAGTTTATCATCTTTTTTTGTGTATCTGAAAAATTACCATCTTGTACCATTCATTAGGCATTTCTTCCTTGAACCAGATTTCCAGAATGAGATCATGAATCTCCCGATACAGCCTCTCTCCTCCATATTTAAGCATCTCAGCTGGGATCCCATCAAATCCTTCCAGTGATGCCCCTCCAAACCCAATTCCACTAAATCAGTTTTAATGCAATCCTCCCATCTATGTTTCGGTCTACCCCTCGAACGTTTAACTGTTGGTTCAGTATTTATTAACATTTTAGCAATCCGCTCGTTATTAAGCCCTACAACCTTACATGCCCATCTTACAAGCCGTAATGCTATAGCTTGAATTATATTTACCGGGTGTAAGTCCCTTAATTCAGCGTTGTGTAATCTTCCAAATTATCCCATTAATTCAACCTTTTTTGGTCCGAATATTTTCCATAATACTTTTTTTTTTAAAACCTTAAGACGCTGTTTATCCCTTAGTGTAATAGGCCACGTCTCACATCATAAATAAATAAAGGTTTTGTAAATTCTAATTTTTAAATTTTTCGATAGAAGGCGCGAACTAAGCAGTTTTGAAATTGAAAAATAGCAAGCAATTCAACCTAGCTTATTTCCTCATCAATTTCGTTTTTTTCTAGTTACTGTAGAACCTAAATACTTAAACCTATCTACCTGTTCAAACGTATTTCCTCCTATATCTATATCACTTGCTATCTATATTGCTTGCATTTCTACTGCTATCCATGTATTTTGTTTCATCCGTATTTATTTCAAGACCTAGTTCCTTGCTGTAGTTTATTAGCATGGTTGTATTTAGTTCTATAGATTCTTTGTTATCACCCAATAATACCAAATCATCTGCATACCCAAGCACCAGTATTTTACCACCTAAAGTTAAACCGTTTTCGGTATTCATCACACTTTTAATGATGTATTCTAGTGCTAGATTAAATAAGATAGGTGATACAGAATCACCTTGTTTTAAACCCGACCGGACCTGGAATTTCTCAGAATAATGATTACCGATTCATACCTTATTATACATTTCAGTCATACACATCCATACGAGATTTACTAACTTTCTATTATTCTTTAACTCATTTAAAATGTCTTCTAACTTCCTCTGGCGGTTCTAGGTCTGCATCATCCTCTATTATTTCTAGAACTTCTTGAAGGTTTACCTAGTTGGGGTTGAGTAGTTCGCTGAAATGATCTCTCAGTGATTACTTCTCTACCTCCCAGTTCAGCTCCATCCCTATCTTTGCAGAATGATGTTCATGGTTGGAATCCTTTTCTAAGCATCTTTAGTCTTTTGTAGAAGTTTCTACTATTTTTACCCTCGAAATCATCTATTATTGCCCTTTTTCTCTCTGCATATAGTTATTTAGTTCTTTCCCTCTGTTTTACATATTTTTCTGTTGCTAACCTGGTTCTTCTCTGAATCATCCTCATGAACACCTTTTCCTTTAATCCACAGAATTTAGGCTCTCCTGGTAAACCAGTGGCTGTTCTTATTCCTCTCTTCTCCTATGATTTCTTTAGCAGCCCTTAGAACAGCTCTCTTTATTATTTCCCATTTATTTTAGATGCTTTCCTCCTCTTCCTGTTATCCACTTCCTTAATATTCCTTCACTTTTCTTTCATATTTTTTTGGACGTCTAGCCTTTTTAAGGCATTTATTTTATACATATTTTTATGTTACATACACTCGATAATACAGTATTCCAATTATAGTAAATAAATACAAATAAACGATTTACAAACAGTTTAGGCACTTAGATTATAATGTAAGAAAATGATGATAGATATTTGGAAATCATGAGAATTTCGAAAAAAAGTGTTTTTTTTTCAAGCAAGACATAATTGTTAATGAATTTATCTTTTGATTTTATTCAAGTTTTAATTGCACCAATCGCCTGACGATATAAAAATTTGCAGCTGTTTAAAAATACAACATTAATTAAGCAGAACTAAGTTAACAATTTTTTTTTTGTTTTTCATTGATATATCTATAACTATTGTAACGTAAATTTGTTTTGATCTTCTAGTGAATCAAATTTTTCTGCATTGCTATACAATGTGTACCTAAAATCTATAACACAGGTGTTTTCTCTTATTTCTGACTCGTTATAGTTCCTCACTAAAGAATTTATACTACCAAAAATAACCTTGAATTTATATTCCATTCTTTTTTTATTTTATTTTTATATAAGGACTACTGCCTCATATTATCTATAAAAACCACTCTAAGTGTGAAGCTACAAAAAAGTATAAAAGAAAAACAGTAATGAGTTGAGAGAATAAGAAAATTAAATATAAATTTTGTGACTTACATATTTATTGTGTTTCTGCATTTCCTTCTCAAAAATATCTTCCTTCCTTTCATCTATTCGGGTGACTAGCTGAGCTGTAATATCATCACTACAGACCGATTCTCTAAGCTGAGATGCCAACATAGCTCTTTGCTTTCTCATTTCAGCAACTTTGTCCACTAACATAATTACTTCTTTGATTGTTGGATCATCTTTCACTGTAAAAAGTTATATACATTTTCTAAACTCAAATAAAGACAAATAAAAAGGAAGACTAAACTCAAAGGATGAATATAATATAGGGACAAAGTGGGATAGTAGTAGGGTATTTTCATTGAAGTCATTGGTTAACACAAACGTCCAATTAATTATTATGAGAGATAGTTGACCATGGATGACGTACGAGGAGAAGATGATTGGGGGTGCGGTCAAAGTGAAACACAAATAAGTTGGTGTAATCTATTTAATTGTGCCAACGTTTCGGCTTGAGTTTCTAGCCTTTTTCAGGGCTAAGAACAGAACAAGATAACAACCACATTAAGTATAGAAAATAAAAAAGAACGTATAAACAGAATAACATAAAATGAATAATTTTACAAAATAGAATTAATAAAATGAAGTGATGAGAGAGGAAATGTGAGGAAATAAAGCATTGTATAACTTCATTTTTACTTCTTTCTTAACTTCATTTTTACTTCTTTTCTTGAATTATTTCGATATTATATTATTCTACACCTCCTTATAACTTCATTTTTATTTCATTTCCTTAAATATGTTATTTTACCCACTTTTTCAATTACCTATGAATAAATTTTATTTCCCGCTTCTCTCATCCCTTCATTTTAATTATTCTATTTTGTAAAATTATTCATTTTATGTTATTCTGTTTATACTTTCTTTTTTTATTTTCTATACTTACTGTAGTTGTTATCTTGTTCTGTTCTTAGCCCTGAAGAAGGCTAGAAACTCTAGTCGAAACGTTGCCACAATTAAATAAGTTACACCAACTTATTTGTTTCACTTTGATCGCACCCCCAACCATCTTCTCCTCGTCCAATTAATTCATTTAATATGTATTAAATAAAATTTGAAGGAGTAATGTATCATATAAAACATCAGTATTGCATGTGAGATTAATAAAATTTGAGTGAATAAAATAAAAATACATTAATCAGTAAATTTGTTGTAAGTTAGCGAAGAGTAATTGGAACACAACACTAAATATATAGTGCAAGTTAATTTTTGATAATAATTATTGAAAAATCCATTCCAGGATCAAAGGAAACATCCTATGTTTAGAAATCGAAATAATTCAGCAAATATCAGACAAATGACTCAATTTTGAAATTTTTTTCTAAAATAAAAAGAAACAGATTTACTAAAAA
This sequence comes from Halyomorpha halys, assembly GCF_000696795.3. Taxonomy (NCBI): domain Eukaryota; kingdom Metazoa; phylum Arthropoda; class Insecta; order Hemiptera; family Pentatomidae; genus Halyomorpha; species Halyomorpha halys. The sequence continues at coordinate 1,192,734 of NW_027108878.1, read as the reverse complement.
GAAAACAATAAGGATAGAATGCTATAAAAAAATATATCATGCAAATTAGCCAAGTTGCTCCAAAGAGATACTCAAATCCCCATTTCCCTTCTCTCTCTGGAATCTCATGACTACATTTCATATAAAGAAGTTTTAGTAAGCCAATAATAAATAAGTATGCCAGTATTCATTGAAATCTGCCAGATCGTTCATTATTAATGATGACTCCACTTCCAAAGGGATAAGATTTACAGTAAATAAGAACCATAAGTACCAATTTATCAAAATTGACCAAGTCATCCTAAAGTTCTGATAATTTCTTTTCATTGTGGCTATTTAACGAGAGGGTTCTTCATTAAAATTATCATATAAAATTAAAAAATAATACTTTGATAATTTGATGAAAATTACATAGCATCCTTCCATGTTTCTTTTTAAATTGGTTTTAAAATAACTTGGTAGGTGACCAATTGAGTAACAAAATATAACACAGTTGTAATAGAAGAAAATATATCATTCTGAAAAAAAATAAATATAACTTACAATTCAATGAATCCAAGCCTGGAAGATTGCTTGCAATATCATTTAAAGGTTGCTGTAAAACTCTAAGATTTTCAATATGCTGTGTCATCGCTTTGTGGAGGGTTTCATTTGATTCTGCAGCTTTCTTATGAGCTTCCATATATTTGTTGGCTTCACGAGTGAGATCTGTCGCAACTATCGAAGGAGGGCGAGGACCCATTATTTCTTGATATTCTTTTTCAGAAACTTCTTCAATCTAATGCATTTCATAAAGGTAAAAAAATAATAATTTGTACTAATAGATATGAGAAATACATTAAACAAACTATAAAAATAAAAATAATAACCTTTATAAGTTCCATAACTTCCTTTAGCATTCCATCCACATCGTGGTAAGCATCACTAAGCTTATCCATAGCAGCAATAAGGTTCTGGATAGCATCTGGTTTTGCACTGAGCGCAGCACAACGATCAACTACCTCCTAAAGATAATATTTAATTCTAGGTATAAAAAATACATGATTGGCCAAAATGGCAAAGTTAAAAGCCAATGTACCAATAGTTTTATGAATATGTATGCTGGTATATACATAAACACAAATATATACAAATTCAAATGGTTTATTTGTGTAATTATATAAGAAAATAACAAATATACAAATTTTCTTTATTATTGTAAAACCATCATGAACAATTAATACAGCTTGGATTAAAATATTTAAATATTAAAAACTTGCCTGTGGTAAAACAGGAGAATCAAGGTGGATTTTCAAATATTCTAGCTGAAGGCTAGACATATAGCTAACGATTTCTTCATCTTTGGCATCTATCATTCCATTAATTTTTCTAAGTAATTTTGCTTTTTCTTCGCTGCAATGAAAAACAGAAAAAGACTAAACAATGAATTGAATAGCATAAAAGATCAGAAAATGGCAACAAACACATTTATTTTTTTTTGCAAAATTTATTGTTAACATTAACAGATTTCAAATCTGTCAGTTAAAATCTGATTTATTTAGTATCTATTTTTACTTCAAGGTCTCTTTATACATTTTTAGCAATTCCACCCATTATTATTTTTCACATCTTCGACACAAATAATGTTCTGTATTTATTTAATTTTTATTTTAACAATTTATACTTTAAATTAAAAATTAAAATCTGTACCGCTACAACCTATGAAGAGGTTCAGTACTTTGTAAAGGAGTACCGTTACTAAACCAACGGTTGTGCAAGGATTTGTTAAGAATCACACTCGGCCACCAGATTTTTACTAATTTATAACCAGATTTTAACAATTTATACTTTAAAAATGAAAAATATTCCACACATTAACTTTTTGGTCAAAAGGTGTGCCTAGATTGCTTGATAAACTTATTAATTATAGTATATATTTATTTAAGATTTGTCATAATTATTCAATTATATCACAGATTATTCAATTATAATAAGACCTTACAGATATTAAAGATTATTCAACTCAACATTGACATAAAAAGTTTAATCAAAATTTTAGAGCCATTTTTAAGAACAACCGTTTCTATAGATTGGCACTTTCCATTAAACGATTTTATCGATAAATTTGCTGTCACAATCCAGGTAAACAATCGCCTTAAACATGTAATTTCAGTTTTGTATGATTTTTCATTTTTGAGTTAGGTAGACTACACACACTGACCATTCCACGAATTTGGTTATTAGGACTTAGAGGACCTCAAAACATCAATTTAATTTGAGAACACGAAAACGAACTTTTTCACCATTGCAATACTGTTATTTACTACATATCTCACATAGAGGTAAGTGAAATGAAAAAATAAATGAAACAAGTGAACACAATAAAAATATAATTCTGAAAATGGTAACGTATAACAGATGTATCTTAAGTAAATAAATACCAGAATTAATAAATTAAAAAAATAAATATATAGTTTACCTATATAATGAAGACACTTCGTGGGCCTTCATGGGGACAAGTCTTGCAAAAATATCAGGCCCTGAAATTTCAGGGTCATTAACAGAAAAAGGAATGCCTTTAACTAAAGAAGCTCCTTTGATAGGTGGTAATGTATCTAATTCTGGAATGTCTTCATGATAAATAAAATCATTTTCATTTTTAGCAGCTTTCCGTTTACCTTCCACAACATCTCTTGTAAAAATTAAAGCTTCATTAACTATCTGTCAAGAAAAAAAATATATACCAGATATTAACATAACATAACATAAAAAGAAAAAAAATTAAACTACAAAAATTTCAAAGATACAGAAGAATATCAACTTTTTCTAAGAATAAATAATTATATTGTCAAATTTTGCAAATAATTCATATTTTTGAATGAATACTTTCGTAGTTATGAGAGAAAGATATAAGGATAACTAGAACATAAAATTACTCATAGAGGGATTTAAATTACAAGTACGTATTATAGGTAATTTATAAATCAATGACAGAAGATGAAGAATTTTAGAAATATATGAAGTAATTTCCTTCAAAAAAAGGAGCAAGGTGAGAATACTTAATTGATCAGTAAAATTTTGAAGAAATATTATTATTCTGCTGATCAATAATCAATTCAAGATAGGAAATACCTGAAATTTCATGACACTAAATATTAAAAAGGAAAGAACAGATATCTTTCATTTCATTATTGTTAAGTAAATGCAACTAAGAACATAATAGATGGGTTTAATTTAGTTCAAACTGCATATGTTGGCAAGTTCTAGAAAGGACTTAACCTTATGAGTAGTTATTTAAATTAAGGATTAAGGTTTAGTTTGTAAAAAAAGAAATTAGGGGTCAAAAGGTATTATAGGATTGGTAAGAAAGTAATATCAGTTTTTTGTGTGAAATAAAACTCAATTTTTTTTGTACAAAAAACTGAACTTCAATCAGCCAAATATTCTGCGGTCTATTCAATGACCTTTTGTCATCTTTCCAGTAACTTAATGATCCCGGGCTCATAGAACTTCTGGTCCTAATCAGCATCAGCAAAAATTCAACCATTTACAAATTGCTAAAGATGGGTGAGGCCTCCCACTGAAGTGGAGGAACATTCCTTTGTGGTTTGTCAATTCTGGACTTTTCTCTTTGATTGCTTCCTCCAATTTCATAAGCTGTTGTTAATAAATGTTTCAGTTCTATGTTTGGTTATTTGGAAGCAGTTCGATATATATATAGCACCTTTGTAATCTTGGACCATGAGCTTTTTCAATTACCATTATTGTAGACGATCCATTTTTCATTCCCAGTCATAATTTGTTAAAAAAAAGGGTTGGTTGCATTATTTTTGCAATGTGTATCATAAATATTTATTCAGTGTGTCAGGTGAATTTCTTTCAACTTGAGCAGAACCCAAACTGGAGCTTCTCACTAAGTCACAATAGTCTAAATTATATGATTTTCAATGTTTGTGAATGATAGATATATTTAACTACTTGCAATCTCTTGTACAATCATATAATGATTTTAACTTGAGAAGGTTGAACAGAACATCGGTCATCAATCAGAGAAAAATCTCCAGAACAAAATTTTTTTAACCACTTCTGACTAATCTGTTCAGTTAAACAATCAACAGCATAAACTTCACATATCTCTTCATGAGCCTCATCCGCTTTCTTGTCTTTATGAAAACAAAAAATTAAATATGTCAAAAATTCTTATTTTTACACTCCATGTTAAAACTGACCGCTGTAAACAAAGTAACACGGACTTTATTTCAACAGCGACCTAAAGGTATTGACTACCAAACTTCAAAAGAAATAAATTACAACATTAACAAAAGGATAATAATAATAATGTGAATCGCTACAACTCATGAGGGGTCGGAGGTTCAGTAATTTGTAAGGAAGTACTGTTGGGTAACAATGGTTACACAAGATGATTTTTTTTTTAAATTTACGTTCAACAGCCAGATTTTTCCAAAATTAAAGATACCTACTTCAGAGGCTGAGTAGAACCCATAAGGGTTGACTCACATCAACAGTAATAGAATAAATAATTATCTGCCACAGGCGGATTCAAACTTAGATCCTTGAAGTAGCATATCTCCTTAACCACTTTATTAGTGCCATCCTGCTTACCTGATAAAAGAATAACAAAGCAAACATACCACTATCTACTAGTGCAAACCGAGATTACTTTCTTGCCAACCATATATGTAAGGCAGGCCCAACAACAAGAGGGCGTTCCACTGTAAATTTGTTCAAAGATTGAGGGAATAAGTGAGAATGTTCATTAATATTTAAAACAAAAAAATCTTTCCCAGCTAGCATTTCTTTTTCTGAGCATGAATAAAAAAAATCTTTATTCTGACACTTTATAGACTAGATATCTTTTTACAAGACCATATTTATAATCTATTCAGTTGTAAAATTATCAGTATAAAATAATTCTACTAAACTTACCTCTCCTTGATCAATGTTTTTTGAGAGTTTTATGGCTTCATTAAGTTTATCTAAAGCACCTTGAAAGTACGCGATTCTTTCACCCATCTTTTGCTGTTCTTCTGATTGCATACCTTGGTACAGAAGCGATATACAACAGTAATATGAAACTTTGAATTTCATGAATCTTTTCCAACTTTTGAAAATTTTAGAGCCGACAATGTCTATAATGGCAGGGTCCTCAGGAGAACCTTGCAGGAGTGCATTGAGAGCTAAATTGTAGTAATCAACTATCTGGGCAGCGACCTTAGCTGTAAGAAAAAAAAATTAAAAATAGATGAAATAACAAAACAGAGTTCAGATTTTAAAAAAAATATTTTGTATTCACCATTAATTGTCGCTTTTCTGTTATCTGTCATACTTTTCTCAAGGATACATTCTTGAGCTTGAGCAAGACAGAGCTGATACATGAACTGCATTAAATCAGGAGAGCAATCTAAACCTTGTGGTTGAGGATAACTATCTTTCAAATGCTGAAATGAAAATAAAAAGTCAGTCCAACACCTCGTCGTTGAAAATTTAGGAAAAAATGAGGGAGTGAAGTATTAGGGAGTGAGATTTCAAATTTTTTTTTTTTAATAACTGTCATTGTTTAACCATGGAAGTAAAAACCTTTAGCATTTCCCATTGAAAAATAAGAGTTTAGTGAAAGTATTACTTTAAAACCCTCCTGTTTTTTTTTTTTATTGAGGGAGTGAAATGGTAATAGACCACAGGATAGTTCCCTCAAAAAGACTGCCTCTGCAAAATCGAAGGAAGCGACTGATCATCGGCTTGGTGGCCTAGAATAATCCAAAGGGCTACCCACTACCGTCCTTTCCCATTTCAGCCATCTAGCCATGCTCTGTGAGAGAGTGAAGGAAAAACATCTGGTCCTAGTTTTTATTTTATATCTTTTTACTGACTACAATAAAAAAATGAGGCATATTTTTTTAATGGAATTCTCCCGTAATAACAGACTAAATCAGTTGGTGAATTGAGACAAACAATAAATTGTAGATCGAATATGAATTTTTAAAGTGCCTAGCCTAGAGGGTCGGACCTAGTGAACGAGTGAAATACAGATTACAATACAGAGGCCCTTTGTGGCTGATGGAGTTAGAGGGCCTTTGACTTCTTAGAACAGTTCTGGTGCTATTGCACACAGGATACCAGATTTCATATAAGCCATCAAGGACAAAAATCCTACAGAAAAAAAGAAACCAATGGGTTTACCAGTTCAAGGGATAATATTTAACTTATCTTTTTTTTCTTTTAAGACTTTGATTGATGCTTTTAAATATTGATTCCCAAACACATTATATTTCCCTCTATCATAAATGGACAAGATAAGGACATCTGAAACATTTAATCTGTCGCCATTTTGAAACTAATCAATAGATGGCCAAGGCAAGTTCTGAGAATCATTGTGTAATGATATGTGACTTTGATACAAATATAAAAAAAAATTATCCCTCTAGTTTCTGAGAAAAGCCAAAGACAGCAGAGTAAATCAATAAAGGACTGAAATTATGGCAATAATAAATAAGTTTTACTTATTTTTGTTCCACACTTTTACTTTTAATGCAAAACTTTATTTTTTTTCTTGGTTGATTATGATGGTTCATTATTGAAATAATACACCAAAACGAAAAAATTCTAGGTTCTTAAGAGCTAAAAGTAAGTCTATGAATAGCAATCAGAGTCATCAACTACAAATATCATTGAAATAATAAATGAATTATCTACCTGAAAAGCCCAGGCTGCACATTGGAAATGAGTACATGCCATTTTCAGCCCTTCAGGTGTTGTTCTGTCATCACCAGCACCAAGTAATGAATGAAGAGCTCCTATATTATAAAGCATATTTACCATTTCAAATTTAACATCAGATGTTGTACAAACAATACCACCATAAGCATCTTTCCTACAAAAAAAAAGAAACAAGAATTGAAACTAGTTTAACAATATAATTACAAGAACATTTAAGAAAAATAATCATAAAAAATAAAAAAAAAAAAAAAAAAAATAACAATAATTCATATGTTGCATGAATTATAGAAGTCCAAATGGTCCAATACCAAATTATATTAAAGGACCAAACTAAATGGAACTAAAACAAACTTTTTTCTCAAGACCCATGACACAATAAAAATAAGTAACGATTCAGAGGGAGGAGGAGAAAAAAGGAAGGGAGGGAGACGAGATGGTGATGGGCTGTACTTTAGATGATTAGTGATGGGCCATTCAACGATTTTTGAAATACTGTTTCGATCATTCTGTTCAACATGGGGTACTGGTATTTTTTTGGTTCCAAACTAACCCAATAGTCTACTTATACCAGTTCTTATTCTGTCTTGTTCCCAACCAATTATTTAAATTTAGTGGGACCATGGAAACTTTATTTCAAAATTCTGATTATTGTTTGACTGAACTGTAGAATTAATGTTTTATTTTAATATTTTTTAAAAATACCTTTTCACTCATATTAATACTAAATTGAATAAAATAAATAATAATTATAATTTTTCTACTAAAGCAACAACTTACAACACATTAGCTGGCAACTAGTAAGTTTGCATTCTTGCCTAAAAGTTATCTTGTATTTTTACTCGTAGTGTGTGCCCTAGACAAAATCGCTATAAGCTAACTCATAGTTGCAAGTCAACATGTTAAACAAGAAAAATCTAACTTCCATCATTACTTTGAAAACATCCGACAAAACTAGTAAATTTTTTTTTTTTTTTTTTTTTTTTTATATGTTTAACATAAAACTCGCTATTGGACTCATTTAACAAAACTAACTTCCAGAGGCAACTTTCTAATTATCAAAATAAAATATTGATATTCCATTTTTAAATTTTGTATACATAGTAAATTTTTTTTTTTTTTTTTTTTTTTATAAAAATATCATATACCTATTTTTAATCAATCAATTGGCCCATAGATAACCTTGAATAAGGACAAAATAGAAAACTAATATCTGACCTTATTTTGTTACAATTACATTTTTGGTGTAAATTTGATTTCTTAACATGCCTAGATTTCAAAAATGGTTCATACAGTTAGGCCCAAATTTGAAGAGAAGTCAAGGACTAGAATACTTAATACTATTCATTACATCCCTTTATTTCACTGAATTTTGTTAATACTTAGTACTATTACACAGTATTAAAACAATGTAAAGTTACTAGTTTATATTGATGAGTCTACCTACCATAGCTAGGAGGAATACAAAATGGGAACTGTTTCAAAACCTAAAAAAAAAAATTTTCATACACAGTGCCATCTTTAAAACTACCAACAGCACTAGAAAATCTGAAGATCATTTAAGGAAGAGTAAATTTGCTAAAATATGAGCTCTAATAGAACTGTTTACGTCCAATAGTTTCCAATAGACTCCTCAAGTGCTTTGTAAGTCCAAAATAGCATCTGTTGGCCTTCATAAGACGCTAGCTTGTTTCCAGGGTGATCCTGTTATTGCTGCTGACTACTGAGCCTAAATAGGTGAACTGGTCAACACATTCAAACGTAAATGAACCCATCTTCACTTCCCCTCCAAGAGCAGTCACTATACCAGGTCCAGCTCATATGTATTAAGTTTTTCCCTCGTTAACTGTCATGCCCATTGCTTCTGCTGCTTCAGCTAGCCTCATAAATGCCTCCATCAGCGCCTGAAAAAATCTCGCCACCAGGTCAAAGTCATTTTGGCATAGGGATGTGGTGCCCATATCTGGTTACATTCAGCCTCTAGGTTGGGGGAACAGTACACTGACACTACACATTACACTAATATAGCACACTGCATACACTTCACACTACAAAGGTCATTTAAAGTACACAGCCATGGGTCACCTCCCCTAGGTAGCTCAGATGGGGGATTTAGTCAGGGAGCTCTGAGGGAGGAGGCAGCCCCTCCACCTGACTCAGGCCAGTAGGCTGATAACCTCCTCACCTTAAACCTTATGAAACCTCAACGAAAAATAGTCAGATTGATTCTTCACTGTTCAGTCAAAATTTCATATGCAAAAATCATATTTTTGCATATGAAATTTTGACTGAACTAACAAAAAAAATAAATAAAAAACTACTACCCATACGAAGATTAACGTCATAAACTACTTTATAGTAGATTTAACTAGCTTTAATTTGAGTGGTGCATTTTAATGTTTCCTGAGATATAGACTTTAAAAAATCAAAATGTTTTCTGAACAACTAGATATCAACATTTGGTTATTTTATTTTGGCAAATATGATGAAAATTATTACTCCTACAATGATGAATGTCATAAACCAGTTTAGAGCATATTAAAGTAGTTTTAATATCAATGCTAACAGCTATCTGTACATCTAACGGTTCCTGAGATATAGTTTTTCATAAACCACAAGTTTTGTGCAATCAACTAGGAATCAACATCTTGTGAATTTATATTGGTAAATATCAGAAAAATTATTACTCCTACAAAGATGAACGTCATAAACTACTTAATACCACATTAAACTATCTTAAAATTCCTGAAATATAGATTTCCCAAAATAAATTCACTAACTACTGACTTTTCAGTACATTTTTTATGATGTATACTATTATATGATATGTAAATTTTTTGATTCTTATTATAACTTTGTCTGTCTCAAAATATTATATTATGTACATTACGTTCTTGTATCAAAATAATTTTTTTTTAAAACTTTTTTTTGTTATGCTTAAATAAACCTAATCTAAATCAAAATTTTATGTTTTAAAAAATACATATTAATACTCAAGCACTATTTTAACAATATCATATTATAATAACATACCACTAATCTGTGGACTGTTGACCCGAAAAATAATTAACATAAGAGAAATTCTTACGCAGCGACAAATGACATGTAAACAGTGATCACTATGTCCAAGTTATGGAGTTAGAATTTTTTAGCTCAATACCTGATTAGTAAAGAAAGCTCTTCAAATTAATACATAAGGAGGCTGCCCATCTCTAAAATTAACAGCTTTTATTCATATTCCTTACTAAGTATCTAAACATTTGGATTTACAGTACACACAACATTGTTTAACTTATACTTAATCTTTATCCAAACCTATAGTCAGAACAAAAACAAAGACACTCAACAAATCAGTAAAATCTATGAAATTTTCAAAGACATTAGATATAGGTAGAAAATAAAATTAAAAAAATTAAAGAAACAGGAAAGTAAATTAATATAATATGATTTAAAGAAAAAAGCATATTAGATCTACTTGTGAAGATTTAGACCTCAGTATATTTCCATATTTACTTCTGCTATCAGAGTATGACTCATATTACTAACCACACAAATGATATGGGTCCTTTTTCTTCTCTTCCGATAGGAAATCGGCTTAGTAAAAAATGTAACTGGCAAAAATATTTTTTCATCACAGCGCAACCAGTTGCATCTTTGGCAGGATGAACTGCATTAGCCCTTAATGTCTCTAAATTCCGTATTTCAGTAGAGTAAGTTTCTGGATCTTCATTATAGAATTCTCGTATATACTAAAACATAAATAAAATCAACTACTTCAACAACAATTGGGTATTACTTCACTACCGAGTGGAAATAAATGGCACCTGTTTCAAGTTGACAAACTCAGGTGGGTAGCGGTCAGAGCTCACTTTTAGCTCAAAGCTTAACATAGGCAATCTGGGTACTGCTTCCATTGTAAAGTTCCTGTTATAAGTTCATCCAAAACACTATTCTTAAACTCAATAACAAATTAAACATGAATTTAACTACTCAAAGAAACAATCACTTAAATAAATAAAAGTACTGATTTACAAATACACAGCTGCATACAGAAGATAGGAGCGGCTTAATTCAACATAAATTCAAAATAAAAATACCCCAAAAGTGTACTCCAACTGAAACGTCTCTGTCAAAAGATAAGGTTACGAAAACAATTCTCCACTTTCATTACACTAGAGAACTATGGAACATAATGATGAATACCAAAGTCCGTGTCAGCAGAATAGAAATCACTCAAGCCAAGTAATAGCATTAGTCTTAATTTAGACATACTACTTAAACTCAGAATTTGTGTCTCCCATTCTTATCAGTAAATAATGAGTTGTTCTTTGCCTTTTCCTAGATTTATACAACTTCGTCTATCGATTGGAACGAGTTATAATCGATATAAATTTAATTAGCGCAAAGGTGAAAATTATATAATTTGATCTTGATTTTTTAGTATAATTCGATAAATAATCATTTTTACAATTTAGGTTTTGTAAATTGCAAATTAATAATCATAGATTATAATAATGCAGTGTTAAATGTAGTTTAAAAGTTTCTTCATTCTTGCTCTGTCTCCATTTTAGAATGAATCGTAGAGTAAACATTGTCTGAATAAGATACCATTCAATTATACTCATACGATTTATTATTTGATGAAATATTAGAAATTTAAAGTAGAAATGATCATCCGTTGAGTTGGAGAAGTAATGATATTTTATTACGTTTATAACATAAAGTACAAAGTAAATATGAAGGAGGTGGTCATGGTTGCAGTCAAGAAGGAAGAGAAAACAACAATCAAATATTTATTTATTTTCTACCGTCGTCAAAACCCCGGTGAAGCCTGTGGGAATCAAGATCGACAGTGGCGGGATTCTTCATGTTTACCATTCCAATGAACCTTAAGGACACCTGAGCTAGAAGGAAAGAACTTAAACTAACACCGTCTTTGTCGGCCCTGTTGTATTCAATGTCTGCTGCAGGAAAAGTTGGTAGTACCTCAGCTTTGTAAGAGTCCCCATTCTCGTGAGAACAGAACAAATTCTGTTAAACGAAACAAATGTATTTTTCTCTCAGCTGATAATGTTTTGAAACTGTCACGGAAGCGTCATGAAGCTCGTTAGATAGAATTTTAGAATAGAGAGTAACCTTATACCACAGCAGGCGACTAGGAAGATGGCTGATGAGGCTTCAATGGTGAAACTCCTTGATCCCTAAAAAACAAAGGTTGTGATAGAGACACCGGTGCACAGAGAAGGAAGATTAAGACGTGTTAAGGCATTACTATAGCAATTTCAATTCAGAAGAGTCGCTGGTGTAATCAGGCTATTATTGCCCAGTGAGTTTTATTCTAGATTTGAGGTTAAACCTTTTTGGTACAAACGGTCCTTAGAAATTACTTTTCCTCCGTCAGATCACGGTAAGAAGCAAGATGGTTCCTCTAGGACTAATGAATTTCTTTATTAGTCACGGGGTAATAGGACTTTTGAACTAACCTCTTTGAGCTTAAAATGGATTAAAATGAAATTAGATATATATGATTCCCCATGTTCTAGTTGTGCCGCACATCATAGTTGATTCCACTGCCTATGAAGTAACTAGGGGCAAACTTATGAGAGAAACAGGGATCTATATCTTGTCAGAGAGACAACTACCCGTTTTACAGACCGTATAGGTGGAAAGAATCTATCTCTAATCTTAACACATTTGGTAGAACCGTTTGGGGATGTTGACTTTGCATACGAAGCAAAAATTCACCGATTTTTCATGTTTATTCTTATTGGCTAGAGGCCCTATTTCCTATCGGTATTGGCTATTACCATAAGGCATCATTTGTAGGCTTATAAGATTAATTGTTCCAAAGATTATTCAAAATAAGCTTTGTTGTTCTAAAGAGCTGATGACCCTACCTTGTATAAATATTGGCTAATAGATCACTCAGTAATTGTGAGTTAGCATATAAGAAAAATGTGCGCCAGGATACCTCAAAATTGGAAGATTCGGTTTCATCAGTCCATATAAATTGGGTTATCATCGGGCTTATCTATGTGTCATATGTGTCATGGTATCATGTGTCTACTTTATCGGATGATCCCGATTATATTATGTAAAGTAGGAATGACTTTAGATAATGTAGTTCTTTGGTTATAACAATTGCTTAATCGATTGTATTTCAGCGGGTAATAATTTTGCGGTAAAATCTCTGCATCGCGCTAGAAAATGTCCTGAAAGACTTGTTATGAAAGTTGAAGTTCGATTTATATTACGAATCTTTAATTAAATTAATAATGCTTTGTCTTTAGTCAATATTTTAATTATCATGAGTATTTTGTGCAGTAATGAAAAAGGATGGGTTATTTCTCATTATGACTATTCAAAAAATCTTTATAGAAACGTACATTCACCAACGGGTAATATTGATTTAGCTTATAACAAAAGTCTTTTCAAAATTACTACTCCATTTATGAGGGACCAAGAAGCTGAAAAATTGGCTGCATTTTTATCCTCTGACAGTTCTTTAAAGAAAGTTAGGAAGAGGAGATGTCAAACTGCAAATGATACTGAAGTAAGTTCTACAATTGTAATTGAATTTCTATTAACTTGCTGTTATTAAGATTGTAAACAAAGCCATTAACATGAACTTTATATTTTGGTTTGGATATTTGTTTCCTAAGGTTCTCGAAGAAACTTTCTTTTAATGGCCCTGACCCTTAATTTACTGTAGAAAACTGATGTGATGTTACCTGTATAATTTCGCAGAGATTTTTTAACATTTCATATATATATTACGTTTTCAATATAATGATTAAAAATGTAATTTTGGCAAAATATTCTCAGTTATTGAAAGACATTTAAAGGGTGGTATGAAAGAAATGTTTATAAAATGTTGCTTTTATTTTATATTTACTCATCCTTTTTCTATTTAAACTTTTAGGATCATGTTTAGATTTTCTCTATTTGTATTAACTTCTGATTAATTATACAATTTTGATATTTTGTATTTCTTTTGCACATATCAAATATTTTTCAAAATTCATTTAAACTCTAATCAATTTACAATAACATTATTATTATTTAAATAAATAGAGATGTACAGTTTATTAAATTTTACAAAAAAACGAAATTGGGGAACAATAAACATTTATATATTGACTTAAGTTAAGTTAAATTCTAAAACTCACATTTTCAGAAGATTAATATTGTAAAAAAAAATATTCCTAAAGATCTAATTTATCTGTAACCATCAGCTTTGATTTTTATTCCTTTTTCTTCATATTAGTGTCTCCTTATTTATTGGATTAATGAGATACTATTATATTTTCTACCATTTAATAACGTGGTATGGTAGTGGTCCGTACACTATATAGAAGTTTTTTGGTCTCTTCCTGAAGTCTTCATTTGTATTGTGATCGCACTTACTGCCTTAAGTTTTATTACCTAAATCGAAATTATGAATGATATGACAATGTTCATCTTTATATAACGGAATTTAGTTTTCCTATTACTGAATTGATGGTTTGAATTTGCTTGCAATGTGTCTCAGAACATTCAATTAAATTGGAGGATTTATAATATTTTAAAGTAACTTTTTTTAAAATTTTGGTAGTGAACATTCTTGTGAGATTTGTCCCTCTTCATTCTTAATCAGTTATTATAATAACTGTGTTCCTGTTTATTTTAAGTTAGTTATTAGGATATTTTTGATAGTGATGAATTTTTTGCCTTAAATAACTGTCTTCATTTTCTGTCCTCTCCAATATCATGTTCAACATAAGATTAATCGATATGCATTATACATTATTTACATGTCTTTTGTTTTATTAATGACATTAAAAAAACAAAAATTAATTAACTATTATAATATTATTAGTTTGTAAAGAACAAAGTCATAAATACACAATATATTCATTTTTTACTGCTATTCAACTGTTTTATTATGAGTAAATGTCTTTCAAATTTAAGGATTCATGAATAATAGAAATACTTTTTAATTATGAAAGGAATGTCATGTTTCATATCAATAAGTGTACTTGTAGACTAAAACTTTGTAATTCTATTTTCTATTTTAGGTACAGTTAGTTCAAAAAGTACACGAATCCCTTCTGAAAGAAGCAAGAAATATTTCAAATTTTCAGTTATCAGTAACCCATTTTGATATATTGGAAAATAATGCTACAGCCAGAAATTTTGTAAATGAATTTTATGAATCACAAAGAGAGGGGAAAAATCTGAAAGAATATGGTTTATTTAAAGGAACCAATGTCATTTCAATCCCCCAAGTTGTTGAAATTAATAACAGGCTTTATGTAATGCCTCCTTATTCCTCTTTTATTTGCTGTAATTTAAATGACTTAAATGAAAATGATAAAAAGTTTGATTTTATTTTGCTCGATCCACCATGGTGGAATAAACATGTCAGGAGAAAAAAAATGAATAATTGTTGTAAGGGGTAAATATGATTTTTTTTTTTTTTTTTATGTAGTGAATTTATTACTTACAACATAAAAATTGCAAATATAACACAAATAACAGCACAGTTTACTGTGAAAGCACATATTATATTTAAAAATCAAACACCTAGATACTTTTTTCTGCTAAATATACATCTATAAGTAGTATGTTGATTATGTAATGGAAACCTACGGTTCATATAGACAAACCATTTTAAATGAAAATTCTATTTTACTGTATTTTTTATTATTTATATAAATGCTAAACAGCATTATAAATTAAGTATTGTCACATCATTAAGTAAAACGAAAATAACCACTTTTCTGATTTCTTACTGTTTATTTGAAACTTTTGTTTAGCTATGGTTATATTAATCGGAAGTCTTTTCATTCAAATGTAGTTTATTATTGTGAAATTTTACTATTTTATACAGTTTGTCTGTTTATAATATTATTGATATTCTTAATGAAGTGTAGATAGTTGAGAAGTTTGTCGGGGGGTGCAGTCAGCAAAGAACAACATAAATAAACAAAACCATATTTATTTATTTTATGCTGACGTTTCGACCTGAGTTTCAGGTCTTCATCAAGAGTTATGGCGTAGAAGGTAGGTCTGTAACAGTTGCAGGCCTACAACCTTCTACGCCATAACCCCTGATGAAGACCTGAAACTCAGGTCAAAACGTCGGCATAAAATAAATAAATATGGTTTTGTTTATTTATGTTGTTCTTTGCTGACTGCACCCCCCGACAAACTTCTCCAATCATTATTGATATTCTTATTTTGATATACTTAAAATAAAAGTAATCAGGATTGAAAGTATTTTTACTTAAAGTTTTATATTTATGAATAATAAATGGAATATGATCCGGGTGCGTTCAGAAAAACTCAAATAGTGACAACTATTTTAATGAGCCAACATTTTACCCCATGTTGCAGGGCTTCGTCGATATAAACACTTAACATAAGTAAAACAAAAAAAAAAAGTAAATGGAAAATTGTTATTATTATTGGCGTGACAGATGGAAAGAATATGTCAGGTGGTTGGAAATTATGTTACAAATGTGCAAATGACAACTTTATTTTAACCTCCTTTGATGCCGAAAGCCTTTTTACTAACATTCCTATTGACAAAGCCCTCCATATCGTTCAGAAGAACTGGACTATAATTCAACCTCATACCACGCTTAACCTTTCCTCATTTCTTTCTGCTTTAGAACTTTGTTGTTATTCCGGTTACCTGACATTTCATGATAAATTTTACCACCAAATTAGCGGAATTGCGATGGGAAACTGCCTTGCTCCTGATATCTCTAATATTGTTCTTAATAATCTTCTTGACTCTATAGTACCTCTATTCTCATAAGACATTATTTTCATGAAGAAGTACGATCTCTTCCTTGTCCTCAATCCTGGCAGAATCCCCGAAATCCTATCAGCCTTTAACTCCTACCATCCCTGCCTTCGGTTTACTGTTGAAGGTGAATTTGACCATTCCCTCCCTTTTCTTGACCTAATTGTATTGTTATCAGAAATCCCAATGGCTCCCTATTGGGGCTACTGATAGGTATACTAAACCCAACTATTCTGGCAGACTCCTCAACTATTTTTCTCAACATCCTTATCACCAAATTATCAATGTTGCTAAGAACCTTATCCACCTATCCTTTCCTCTTTCTGACCCTCAATATCACCAGACCAATATACAATGTGTTAAACAGATCCTATTCAACAACAATTTCCCTCATAAAGTGACAAACAAACCACTTGATTCTTACATTAACAGTATTACTCCTGTTCCTCCTGTTCTCAACTCTTCTCAACCCATTCCACCTCTGTTTCAGTACAGGTCCCTTCCGAATATCCCCATTCTTTCTGACAATATTCAAAAATCCTTAAGATCCACTATTCCCACCCTGCTTCTTGGCTTGAAGTCCCACAAAATTTCTTATCTTTATTCCAAACTAAAAGACCCTATTCCCTTTTTTACACCGTTTCCATACCGGATACCTTGTTCTACCCCATGTTGCAATTCCTTCTATATTGGCGAAACTAAGAATCAACATAAGAACCCCATTTCCCAGCACAAAACTTCTATCAACTCCTATTCAACCCATTTGCCTCTAAATTGTCAGAACACGCTTTAAACCTGAACCATGCTTTTGATTTTGATAAAACATCAATTCTTGCTACTGTCCCCAACCATAAAAAATGTCTCATCTCAGAGTCCATTCACATAAATTTAACAGAGAATTCCGTCAATCATAAAGTCGATAAAGACTACATGTCCCTGATACACTGACATATTTTGAACCTTATAAAACCCTTATAATGCTTCTTTTCTCTCATTCTGCATTTCAGAAGCCCACTTTCCTGTCTTGTCTTTTATTCTGGTTTTATTTTCTAAATTCTCACCCCATACTTAATTTAATTATATTTTATAGCTACTTTCCTATCTTTTTCTTTTATATTTATGTATCTTATTTTTAATGTATATTTATATGTTACCAGCTTAAGTATACTTACATTAATTACTTTATTATTAATTTTTCAATTATATAATTTACATATCCCTGTATCCCTATTCATTTGTTATATTGTCTTTCTGTATCATTTATATGTATTGTATTTCCATTTATTTTTTTTTTAACTATTTTTTTCTATCCGTGTACAGTTTATTTATTTATTTTTTTTTAATTATATATTTCTTCTTCCCCTCTATTATGTATATTATCATTCATTATTTACCTCATTTTAATATTTTTTCTACATTGTTTACTTTATAATTACTTTCAAATATAACATACTTAACTTTCATCTCCACTCCTCCCAATATAAACAGTTCACTCTGACTTTGACTTCTATCAAAACAGGTATGAATTCTGTTTTGATCATTTTCTTCCTTTTTTCTTGATTTTATTCTTATCCCCCTTTTCATTTCTTTGTTAGTACTTTCTTTTATATTTCTTCTTTTTATCTGTTACCATTTCCGTTTTCATTTATTGTTTATATACCTTTTATTTTTCTTATTTAGGTTTCATTTTATACCCTTGTAATTTTCCATTTACTTCTTCTTTTTTTTTTGTTTTACTTATGTTTAGTGTTTGTATCTTTTTTAGTCCTGCAACGTGGGGCAAAATATTGGCTCATTAGAATAGTTGTCACTATTTGAGTTTTTTTTACCGCACCCAGACCATATTCCATTTATTAATAATACACACAGTCAATTAGCGATCTTCTAGTATTTTATATTTATGATTGGTATATTGTTAAAGTAGTTCTAGAAGGTTGTGTTCCCTTCATTAATCTGCTGTCGACTGCATTGGTTTCTGACTGAAAATATACTCTCATTACATAAGAATTAGGTACTCTCTCATCTACAGTGCTTAGAGCATATGAATTCTACATACATAATCTCAGAAATTGGTACCCTATGATCTATGCTTAAGATCATAGCCTATTTTTATATTTCTACACCCCTGTAGAAACGCTGGATTTTGAAGGGAGTTTTTAATTAAAAAGAAACTAAATAATCAGTTGAAACATTATGTTTGGCTGTAAACTAGTTCTTGGAATATGTTGTATGTTTCAAATTGTTTAATGTAAAAGGTTTTTTGTAAAATGCACTTATTCTGTTAATTACAGTTTTTATCTACAAGTCATAATTATGTTTTTTTTTCTATTATTTTTTGAGCATTTACTTAACAGTTCATACTGAAAGGACAATATAAAACTTAGTTAATTCTGAAGTAATCAGTTTCTGGTATTAATCACAACCTATGCACAATAATTTATGGGTCAAAAATTATTATTTAGATTTTAAGTATAATGGCATACCTCATTTTTTTTTTTAGATATGAAATGATGAGAGATGATGACATTGCAAATATTCCTATAAGTTCATACTTGCAAGATACCGGACTGGTTGGTATTTGGTGTACTAATGGTTCCAGTCATATTAAAGCAATTAAGCAAAGTTACTTCCCCCAGTGGGGACTGGAGTATGTTGCTACTTGGTTTTGGATAAAAGTAAGTATAAATGCATATAAATATACATTATTTTTTTTTTTTTATAGTGATGAGTTAATTGTTGACTGTGAATATTATATAAGAAGGTAGAATAGTATATAAGAAGGTAGGGTATAAGGTCAGTGAAGAACACAAATAAGTAAAAACTTATTTTATTAGTTCCAATGTTTCGGCCAGAATTACAGGCTTTCATTAGACCTAAGAACAAAAACACAACCGTATTGAATAAAAGAAAATATAAAATTATAATAAGATAACAGATAATATAGACATACAAGTAGTAATGTAGAAAATGTATAGTGTAAATATTGTAAGAAGATAAAAAAAGTTTTTTTCTTTTTTTAAACATTTTTTTCTTCTTTTAATACTGTTTTTATCTTCTCATAATGTTTATACCATATATTAAATTTTAATACTTCTTATATACCTATTTGTCTTCTCATTTTCTTGTCATTTTATATTCCCTTTTAATCATTATTGCTGTTATCTTGTTTTTGTTCTTAGCACACAATAATAATATGGTGGAAAATGAAAGTAAATCAAGTAGGTAAATATGTAGGTAAACAAAGGAAGAAAAGAACAAATGTCTATCAAGTACATAGATTAGTATAACTTCCTCCACTTTTTTTTCTTTTGTGAAAATTGAATTCTCTGGAAATTCTCATTTTTCTTATAGTTCTATTGGAAAAGAAATCAACTATATTTCAAGGTTAATGATTTTGTTGTTCGAAATTAAATTGACAAGCCGTTGTTTTCCATTAGGAAATGTTTCACTGTACAAACAAAATAGGAATAATATGGTAGTATAAATAAATAACACAATAATAGATAAAACAAAAAAAATGATCTTGTTGAGATAAATATAAATTCATTCTGTAAATCATTAAAATATCTGGTTTATGTTCTTTGTTGGTTAAGTAATTGCTTGTTTGCTTCTAAATCTGGTTTTGCGAATAATTAACAATCATTTGGAGTGTAATTAAATATTTGATGAGGGAGGGGCAGCCAGCTATTCGCAATGGCTGTTTGCTAATTTATAGTAATATTTGCTGTGTCCATGTTTTAAAATTTGTAAAATAATATATATAAGAAGATGGTCAGGGTTTCTGTCAAAAGTGAAACAAAAATAGTTTACAACTATTTATTTTCCAACGTTTCGCCCCACTTTGCAGGGCTTCATCAGGGCTGTCCAAATGAATAAGTTGAACAGACCTAGTCAACTTATTCATTATATTCATTATCATTCAACTTATTCATTTGGACAGCCCTGATGGAAGCCCTGCAAAGTGGGGCGAAATGTTGGAAAATAAATAGTTGTAAACTATTTTTGTTTCACTTTTGACCGCAACCCTGACCATCTTCTTATACATCAATTTTTACGGTCAACTATATATACATATGTAAAATAATATAGTTTGATGATAGTTACCAATTGGAAATCCTTTAATTAATGATATTTACAATGATTTATAATGAATTATAAACGTTTTTCTATTAAAAAATCCAGCACTAGCAAGACACTTTCTTGTAATAGTTGCTTTTAATCTCTGAATTTCGTCTCTTGCTTTGTTTTCAATTGATATAAATATTTTAATTGATATATTTGTTAGCAGTCACCATTATATTAAAGAATTTATGTATTTTAATTATTTTCTTATATGACATGATTGCACATTGAATCTTTTATGGAATTTTCTGTCTTATTAGATATTAATAACTTATAATTCTCAATGTGTGTGGAGATCATTTTGATTAGTGCATGTCTTATTCTTTGTTGAATTTTGTAGGTTACAGATAGTGGAGAACCTGTTTGTTCTTTTACCAATTCAAATGGGAAGAGACCATACGAAAGAATTATATTTGGAGCTTCTCAGAAACGACGTTTTCAAAATCCTGAAGAATTCAAATGCTTTTTAAGTGTGCCAAGTGCTTTGCACTCTCATAAACCACCACTTGTAGGTCTGTATTATTTTATTCTGAAATCTTCCTTAATATTCAACCACTCTATGAATTATTGTGTAGTCTAAGATGGAGGCTGTGGCAAAAAAGTTTGGAAATAGCTATCATAGATTTTAGGAAAACAACTTTTGAAAGCTAGATTTGCTTTTAAAACTACAATTTCCAAACTTTGATGTAATTCTGTTCATTTGTTATTTTTTTTTTAGCATATCAATTTTTAACTGTGAGAATATGCATAGAAAGTAGTATAAAAATGAACTAAGTAAATTAAAAGAATATAATTATTAATGAATAACATAAATATTGGTAACAAGTACAGTAGTGAACAATATAATTGAAAATAAACCATTGGAATAACAATTTTTGAAAAAATACTTAATAAAAGTAATAATAAATATGACAAAATTAAAAGAAGACAAGAAAAGTAAAGAAATAAACGAGGTGTAAGTATGGTGCTATAATATACCAAGAGGATAGGTAAATAGATTAATAAAAAAATAATATATGATACTAACCTGAATAGTGACTGATATGGAATGAGCTGGAAATGAAAAAAAAAACTTGGAGGAAGTTGTGTGGTGAAGAGTAATGAAAATATGGTACATAGCAAGAAAATATCAGAAAAATATATTAAAAGTGCAAGATCATAGTAAGGTAATATTAATGTGAAAACAAGAATAAAAGGAGATTTAAACATTTGTATAAAAAAAAAAAAATAATAATAAAAGAATGAATCAATAAGAGAATCAAATGAAGTGGACGCTAAACTGGAGTCCTTAACAGCGACTATCAAAACAGGCCGCCGATCCTGACCGAAGCTATTTTAAAATAGCTGCCCAGGAGAGAAATAGAAAAAGAGGTAGGCTACCTTCCTTCTATTTTCATCATGACTTCATCCTCACGCACCCATAGGGCTTAGAAGAAAAAAAGTGAATATATAAAATAAAATCATCGAGAATGTATAATATATAAAATAAAATCATTGAGAATGTAAAATAGAGAGATAAAATGAATAGCAATAATAAAAGATAAATTTTAATTATATAGTTTATATCGTGGTAGTTGAGTGTCACCAACTGATACTTAACTTTAAGCTTCATTGCTGCTAAATGAACTGTCAACTATCATACCAAACCAAGTGTGACAACTTTCACGAAGGGAACTATTATATATTTTCCTCCTTTTTATGAAGATTGTTGAGGTGAAAAATAAACTTTGTTTAGAATATTAATTATATTCTATATTTGTTTGTACCAAGTTTCAGGTTTCCCCATCTTCAAGTACTAATATTCCTCATTATAAAATTCCATTCCTTTTTTGAAATTTTGTCGTATGATCTCTTAATTAAAATTTATAATAGAGCAATGAAAACATTAGTGTAGGTGAGCGTCCAGCCAGGTCTGCCACTGTTTTCGATTTTTTGCCACGTTCCTGGTTGGATGGATTTATATTTATATTTAGAATTTACATGTTTATTAAAATAACTTGATATGATTTTATTTTTGATGTTTTATTATTCTGTTGAAGTGTTATGAAATATGTCATAGATTAATGGTATCATGTGTAATTTTTTACAGATATATTGAAGGATTATTTACCAGAAAATGTGAAATGTCTTGAATTATTTGCAAGATATCTCCTTCCAGGATGGACTAGTGTTGGTAATGAAGTTATTTTATTACAGTCGCTCAGTCTTTTTGAACAGTTAGAAGTAGAATAGTTTTTAATAATAATTTTTATAATTGATAACTTTAACAGACTAATTAGGCTTTTTTGTTCCTATCCTATTAACTTATAAGACTGTTTTAACACCAATAGTAATTAATACTTTATAAAAAAGTAGATTGATAATTTTTTTTATTTATTTCAGCTATACATTGTAAATTAATTTAGGTATATTTGTATATTTCCTTTATTGCTTATATTTATTCAATTTATTCAAGCTTACATCAATTAAGAATCGAAATTTTGTGATAGTATAATTTTTAGTATCAGAGGTGACTGATTACTTTATTAGAGATAAAACAGTATTAAATTCCTTTATACAATCACAAGAAATGTAGAAACAAAAATAAAATTAGGATATAGATTTAATTTTTTTTATAATGTATTATAAAGTCTTAACCCACGCTTGCTCAAAGTTGTGAAAATGCAACATTAATTTCTACATATTTTTCCTAAACACAGACACAATTATTTTTACTGTTGTTTTCTGAATTTTATTTTCACCTTCCAAATATTATTTACATAAAGAAATATTTTTTCATTAGAGTATTATGATTTGGGATGAATGAAATATTCTAACTGTTGGTAAATTCTCATAAATCAATATTAGGGTGTTCTTTTCACTATTCCAGTAATATAAACAAAACAATGATATGATTTGCACATAAATATGAACCAATAAAGATAATTTTGCATTTTTGCAACATTGAGCTGAAGTACTTAGTATTAATACTTGAAATGTATTCAAGAGAACCTATCAGGTTCAGGATGAAAGTATACATATATTACTTTTTTTTCAACCCCCTACCTGGTTATCTAGAGGTTACCACCTAATCTAACCATGGTAGGAGGGTCAAGTTAACATTATTCAGAACAAACACAAAATATAAGTCGACTTCCCAGGCTGGATTCAAATTAGTTACATGATTGTTAAAGGTGATGCCTCAACTCCCTTGGCTGTAGATGGCCATGTATGGTACTTGACTACAGTTGAAGGGCATTTGCAATTCCAATCTTATTAAGTCTCTTATTATTCGGTACTTTAAGAGAACTTGATAATTATATTTATCGATATTAGTTTATTTTAAACTCTCTTTTAGAATTCCCAATTAGTTGTGTGATTAAGTGACCTGTAGGGGCATTTGGTGTCTGATAAAATGGTGTCCAAACCTTAGGCTGAAGCTAGAGACAAATACGAATATGAATTTTGATTGACATAGTCCACCTAATTGAAAACACATTATGAAGAATAAAAAGAAGGGGTTATATTTTTACTGTTGAAAAATATAAATAATAAAATATTTTTTGTATATTGGCACGATAATACTATGATGACTGGCTACAAAGGTCCTACATAGCTACAAATATACTAATACTCTAATGCATCAATTATAATGTTATTTCTAGTGTATATATCTATTATTATTTTATTTCTATTCCAACTTGAATAGCTAAGCTCAAGTGGCTAAACATGTTATTTTTGAATCCATGTTTCCTTGATCAATATTTATTGAATATTTCTATCCAATGCCTTCCTCTTATTCTCTCTAAGAAGGGTTGTGTGCTTCCTCAGTCAATATGTCATACCATTTTATTTTTAAGTTTCTTAAATTCTTTTTTAAATGAATTAAAAGAGCTTTCTGTTTGAAGTCCTGATCTTTGAGTTTATTATTGTCGACCAACGATTGTTATATAGATAAATTTCCTCTGCCTATGGATGATTTCCTTAAATGTCATTTTGATATCAGTTCTTCATCAACCCACATCATTTGTTGAGCTCACCTTAATCTCGTACACTTTATATCAGTGACTTTAGTCTTGCTAAACAGGTCGTAAATCTTGTGTTTTTTTTTTACCTTCTGTTGATAACCAGGGGTTCATATATTTTTGAAATTTTCTAATTCTCATGAAGTCCTCCATAGAAAAGAGGTTGTTTTGATGCACCCCTGGTCGTAGCGAGGACTATTGGAGAAATTGTCTTAAACCTAGAAGACACATTCAATGCCTGCCATAGTTATCTCAGTGAGTCTTAGCAGTTTTACTATTATGATGCATTATATAAGTTATAATGCTTAGTAAAGATCTTCCCTATAAGTGTTGTCTTGAAAATCTAAATTTTACGCTAAAAATCTGGCCCCTCCTTCCATATTGTCTACAGTTCAATTAGGTGATCCATTTTTGGATGTGGTTCTTGTCATTTGTATTTGCTGTTTGCAATTGAAACAGCATT
Source organism: Halyomorpha halys (assembly GCF_000696795.3). NCBI lineage: Eukaryota > Metazoa > Arthropoda > Insecta > Hemiptera > Pentatomidae > Halyomorpha > Halyomorpha halys. The sequence goes on along the minus strand of NW_027108878.1, from coordinate 1,167,659 downwards.
TTTGAAAAAAAACAAAAAAAAAAAACAATAACTAAGGAAATTTGTACAATGAGAGTTGGAATTGAGGTACATTGTAAGAAGGTAGCCTTTAAGGTGAGTCTGGACCTTGTTGCCCTTTAAAGTAGATATTGTTGAATTACTCAAGTGTCAGCCAGGGTCCGTTTGTGTTCACTCCAGAATTTTTTCTGGAATGAAAGTTTCAAATGCTGTGGAACCACCATTTAAAAAAGCTTGATATCCAAAATAAATGACTTGGACAATGCTCCTGTCCAACCATCACGCTTAGTCAAAAAGAAAAAATTTCATTATAGATGTACAAATGTAAGAGAGGGGAGTTTGGAGGCATGTTAATGTGAACATTAGTATTTACCTAAATTAAACATTAGAGCTAGTTTGGAAATAGTGTCTTTATCTGTAAAAGACAAAAATAATCAGATCCTTTCCTAAAACATCTCCTTGATCCTCTTTTATATTGATTACACTCAATGCTTTGTTATGTTTCCTCTCTTAGTTAGTGCCTTTAAATTATGGTATTTTGTTTTGCAATGGCTAACTTGTATTTAAAGATTTCTTGAATCGCTTTTTCTGTCCCTTTATTTGTGGTGTACTCAGAATAAGAGTTGATTAATCGATAGCTTCAAAAATATTTTGTTAAATCAAGTATAATTAGTTTTGATGTTTCATTGTCCGATTCATATTATATAACATTAGCATGTTAAAATAAAAGTTTTAAATTGTTATTATTTTTTGTGTTTAAGAATAAATTAAATTTTAATAATTCTTTTTACGCATTTTTTTTTGTTTACTGAAGAATACCGTGCAAAATTTGGTGAAATATTTCTAAAAAGCCATTGCTCAATAAATCTACTTGTGTTGAAAATACAGTGTACTGTTTACCATAATTAATTTGTCATTATATTAAATATATTCTACTTATCTTAAGCTAAATTTGTACATACAAAATATTGCTTTAAGGAATTGTCATGCTTTTACCAGACATATAGTTTATGGAAGGAATTTTTCTTGTTTGTAATTGTTGTTGATTGTAACATAAATAAATATGTTTTTGTATATTTATGTGATTAATTTTATTTTAAAGTAAATTTAGTTTATACGTGGTTTTATTTTATATTATTGTACAGCCCATTTCTCATCATCAATACCATTTCTGATTTGGTATAGAACATCAATATTTTAAACAACTCATTTGTATAGAAAATCGTATTTTATTTCTATTATACAGAACATGATACTTGATTCTTTATTATATGTTATTTTAATTTTAGTGTTTTGAGATTAAAGATGTTTTTTATCTCAATGTTTTTTTAATATATGATTTTTTTAAGTTACTTGCAAATGTTAAATTCTACTCATGGTCGTTAATGATGATGTATATTAAAATATCATAATGGTCTTCTTGAATCATTAGTATCAGCTTCTATAATTATTTATACTTTAGTACTATCATAGTCTAATATTTGTTATATTCTTGTTTGTTGATTTTTTATTGTTTATCTAGAAATTGTTAAATATTTAAATATATAATTTTTATGTAAATTTTTTTTCTAATGGACCTTATTGTCTTCATTTTAAAAATCTTTCCACATGTTTTCATAACAAAAATCATTCTTATAAAACAAGTCAAATGTTAAGAATCCATTACCAAAAAATAATGGATGGGTTTATAAAATACGACATTTTCCTTTATAATTTAAAAATCATTTTATTATAACTCAATTTTAAAAAAAAAAATATTTAAAGTGTATACTATTTTTTTCTGTGTTTATGAAATGGCTTATAATTTCAAGACTAGTTTTTGAATTCCTTTATAATACTTCTAATTAGATTTTAAGAGGATGAATTTTGCTTCTTCATTCACCGCTGCCAGTGAATTGAAGGTTTTTCCTTGAAAGATAAGGAGGTATTGGCCAGAAGAGATTGTAGTCTGAAGGTGTATACTCTGAATTGTAAGTAGAATGAATAAGAAGCTTAATCCCGTTAGTTCTAACTGATCACTAGAATGTTCTGAATACATCCTTCTGGGATGACATAATAATGAATTCTGTCTGTATCGATACTTCCCCTATGATAATTACTATATTGATACTTTTCATTCTATATATTTTTGAATATTATATTATCATTACTTTCTTCTAATAATATCGGGAATACTGACACTTCCTGCCCCTGTTTGATACTTATATTTAAACCATCTTAAATAACATATATAAATTCGAACGATAAACAATTTATTATTTATAAAAAATAAAAAAAGTATTGAGGAGTATTCTATCAGATTTCAATTATCAACTTTTGGTAAATTATTATTAAAAAATCAATAAGAGAGCATCTCGTGTAGGTAAGTTAACTTTTTGTTGAAAATGTTGATGATTAAACACCTGTTTAAAAGGTATTGCTGTACAATTTTTAATTTTCAAAAACCATTGCTTTTGATAAGTAAATATATTAACTTTTGATAGAAAACTCTTCAATTTTATAATTCATAAGTTCTCGATTGATTCTGAATATTTTTTTATAACTCCATTATAATGTTTTAATGAAAACAAATTGGTCACTCAAATATTGCTTTGTGTCTCCTGATATTTGTGTATATAAAACTGTTTGTGAATACTGAATACTCAAGAAACAATGTAGGTAAGTATTTAGGAAAGAAGATATTGGTGGTTAACAACTACGTTCAGCTGTAAAGTTATTGATACACAAAATTATTGAATCATTGAATTTTTGTTTATTAAGTATTTTTTTTAAATTATCACTTAAAACAAAAAAAAATATTATATATTAGTGTGAACTACATTCACCTCACAGAAAAAATCAACAGTGCATTCTTAAAATATGATAACATAAAATTAGGTTTATACTATAAAAATTAATTAAATTCATATTTAAGGATTTAAGTCTATAATGTATATATATTTTTTTCTTGCATAGTTTTTTTTTCTATGGAGCAGGAGTTAATTTAAAAAAAGTGTACATACTTCATGCGAAACCGCATACTATATTTATGTAATTTAAGAAAAGAAAAGACAGCGGAAACAAAACAAATGAAGTATGAAATATAATAGCTAAAATGATGCAATTAAAATGTATGGTTTGAAAAGGCAACTAATTATTTAGTACAATAGGTAACAAAAATTAAAAGTAAATGGATAATGAAAATAAATTAATATAAGTACTGTGCAGATGTGGGAATGAACTATTGACCTAGAACAAAACATAATTAAAGTAATTGTTATTATATAGGTACAACTGGGGTTATATAGGATGATCATATTTGGACTAACTCTATATTAGAGATGAAGTGCACCATCTCTTTTTTGTATTTTAGGAAGATTTCAGATTGCTTATGTGGTCATGTATCTCCATGCCTTATGCAGGTTTTTATTAAATTGAACCTTTGTTGGTCGTACAAGGTGCAGTTGAAAAGTAAGTGATTAAAACTTTGTCAACTCTTTCATTACTGTAGACCACACTGTGACTTTTAACCCATTGTAATGAAATTTTAATATTTTCATTCATAATTTTTATTATGTTGTGTCTAATTGCCTCAGTAAGTAAGTCATGGTTTTTCGGACTTTTTATAGTCTATTGATATATATACACATGTATTATATGTGTGATTATCAGATGAAATAGATATATATATTATTTATGAAAATAACTAAGTTAATGGTTCCCACAATTGTAAATTTAATATATTATATTTTCGAAATATATTTATAGTTTAAAATTATGAATTATTGTTCTAAATGAAAATATTTAAGTGGTGAAATCAAATGCCCCCAAGAGGAAGAAGGGGGATATCCAAATGTCCCCTAGAATCATAAATTTGTCTGTCATTTATATATTTAATTTTTCTATAGCATGGGGCGCCTTCTAGATCTTTCCCTGACCTGCTGAAGTAATCTTATGTCATATTTGTAGTCTTTTCATGACTCATTGCATAATAAAATATAGATAAGGAATGTTAATGTATATAATTATTTGCCCTTATTAAAATGTAGGAAAAGTAATTTGCATGTTACCTTTAAAAGGTAAAGTATAATTTAATATACTAATTCATACTAGACAACAGATATTTAGTTGATGAAATTTTAAATGTTATTAATTTGTGGTATAAAAAAATTAATTCGCAATAAAAAGAATGCTTATAAAAAATGATCCTTTTTTTTAAAAATCGAATATCCTCAATATCGAATATCGAATATCGTTTCCAGACCGCCAATCTAATTACAATTACCTATTACGATGTTTTCAGTTTGTATACTAGCTTTAGAGTTCTCTCTTCCTTAAAATCAGTTATTTACTTGTTACCGATCGTTTTTGATTCCTCTAGAGCTTTTTTAATTTAAAATGTTTTTAACAGTGTTAGTTTTCGTTTGTTAAGATGTATTCAATTAGATTTGATATCACTTTTGAACATGAGCAAATATGTATATACGTTTGATTGACGTGAAATATGTTTAATCATTCTAAAACCTACCTAAGTATACTTTAAAATCTTCATGTTAATATAAAACTAACATTTATTAACTTTAATTGACAACCTACAAAACAGTACATACATAAATTGGTCAAATTTATTTGTATTACTGTTTAAATCATCAAAACGAAATTAATTCAATATTAGGTGTAATTGAGGTATTAACCTCTATAAAATTAATTGTAATCTTTAACAATAGTTAATTATAATACAATACATTTAAAGGAATTAACGATAAATCAATTAGTCAAAATATTATATAATTAGAACTATTTATCGTTTAAAAATATTTTATAAGGCATGGTAAACTTTAAAACTATTTAAATAATGACGACTTATTTTGTTTGGACTCATTCTATATGCATTACGTGCAAATAATAATAAAATAAACGTGAAAAACTAAAATTACTGTTGTTATAGTGAATTGTATTAACCTATATTTTAGTTCTTTTACGTTAAGCGCTGGCGGTAAGACAGGACCAGTGAGGATCCAGTAATTTAATTAAAACGCGCTCTTTTTACAGATCTCTTTATTATATTATCTTTGACATCATCCAAGTGCGGTTCGGGTAGTTTAGTAGTCACTTTTATGTTTTACAATATCATGAAAGAAATGTATATGAAAAATATTCATACGTGTTATGTGAGTGTATTCATTTCTCGGTTATTGTATTATTTCATTCTGTGTCGAAATCTGTCTGTTTTGAAGAACCAGACAGACATTGGAGACCGAGAAAGAATGACATCAAGGAATCTACTTTTGTGAGTAATGAATTTTTAATAATGCATGAAAATTCCTATTTTTAATTATACATTTTTTGTAATATATCAATTTTTGTCTCATTTTACCTTTTTATTTTGATAGATTGATTTAGTCCTCATATGATATGTGATTTTATGTGTACTAAGTTATTCTCTCTATCAAACACCATGTGTGGTACTAGCTTTGATATTTTACGAAGATAATTCTGAATACATTTGTTTTAGTTTTTGTATTTGAATATTCGACAGATACTTCATTATTTTATCTTTATATCAGGAAGAAATAATTTTTAAAAAAACTATTTACGTTAGGTAATTCTAAATTTTTGCATGATAAACTACTCAAAATTTATTTTAAAAATTAGTATTTTTTTTTTTGTTAAAGTCATTTGAAGGTTTTCATGTGGCTAAATAACTCGGTTTTGTTTTCGTGAAATCCTGAATTATTTATGACTTATTTGGTAAATGTTCACCTTACCTCAGCTCCCCCAAAATGGCGGAAGTCAATTTTTTTGAGACGTGAGTGTACATACCGTCAGTTCCGAACTAAGCCGTCTATGGACGACTTAGGGTAGGTTACAAAATTAACCACTTCTCAAGTGGGAAAATTTCTGTCCCTGCACATTTACTCCTTTTCCCCTTTGATAAAGGTTAACTTATAATACACCACTATTTTCGGCTGCAGTTCTGATTTATAAATATTTTATAATAAATGCGTTTACTTACTTCTAACTTATATTTATTATACGTTAGAAGAACTAAATTATAATATTTAGACTCTGTAACCTGAAAATAGATC
>NW_027108878.1:1109852-1160600 GCF_000696795.3 Halyomorpha halys | reverse complement strand
GAATATGTATTAGGTTTAAAGGGTAAAATTGTATTTAGATATATGGATAAATAACGGGGAAAAATGAATAAAAAAAAGGCCTTTGAATTCATAGCCTACTGATGATAAGCTATGACTGATGATATTTACTTGATGTTATTTATTCATTCACTGTACAAATATATGGAGAATGGTGCCGTGAAGGAAGGCCGAGTTAGATACCCTTCTCAAGATGGTTGAGTTTGAAATCTGGAATGGAAATATGTAGGTTATGTAATAGATATTCTATATTAACGATATTATTCACTAAATTTGAAGTTCTTTAAACAAGAAAATCTACCATGCATTAAGACACTTAATATACAAAATATTTTTGTTTTTATATAAAAACACATTTGATTGTATAAAATATAATTTAATGGTATGATTAAACTTTAGCACCAAAGCGATTTCAACAACATGCTTGGCATAATACTTAATCTTTATCAGGTACATATTCAATTTGAGATATTATTTTCCTCACCGGTTTCTCACCTCTCAAAAAAAAACTTAATGCTATAATTAGTATAGTAGACGATGGCTGATTGACCATAAAAAAAACCTCAAATAGTCGGTCTATTTAATTTTTTTTTTTACTGCACCCGGAGTACATTCCTTTTATTTATAATTAATATATTTTATAATAATTAATTGATGGTATTGGCAATGGCATATAACAATACTAAACATAAGATCTTCAAATTAAAATCAACTAAAAAGAAATTTATTACAAATAGTAAAAATTTAGTTTGTTATAAGCTATATCCAAGCAAATGAACCTGGGAAGATTCAATACTTGGTTACTCCATGGCTTCTTGTTGTGGAACCAATCCTTTTTTTATGTCTTGTCAGGATCATCAACAAGACAACTATGCAACAATCATTAACAAGACAATTATGCAAATTATTACAAAAATGGTTTATAGTTTATATGTGTATAAGTGGATACCTGATACTGCTAAGAAAAAAGAAAGGATGACAGTGTGTCAGTATTGCTGAAAATGGTTTCCTCGTTCCATCATTACTCATCATGAAAAATTATATGTGAAAGGAAGTATAACATTTAATTGTACATCCTGTAACAAAGGCTTTAGTGAAGCAGATGATTTCATAAATCATAGTTGTGAAGATAAACAATATAGGATAATTTAAAACTGGACCAGATGATGAACAAATGGCCAAAATGTCCCCCAATGATTGAATAAAGAAGTAAGAATTAATGAGGATATATCCTTGAAAAAAAAAAGATTACAAAATATTGAACCCTTAGAACAAAATTAAATGAAGAAGTTCCAATTTACTAATAAAAAAATTTCCAATTGTTTTGTAAAAATATTTTCTCTATTTTAAAATATGTCAATTATCAGTCATTTCTTTTTCTTTTTGTTTTTTAAATATTTTTTTATGTTCCTCTATTTCTCTTATCCTTCTATCTTTGTATCTTTATTTCAACTGGTCTAAGTAAGATATATATTTTTTTCATTTAGCTTTCTAGGCGACTTATCATTTAAATGAGCATATAGAATGTTTCAGGAAATTTTTCTAAATCTCTAGAGATTTAGCTAATAGAGGTAAAATTTAGGTATTTTTTTTAGTTAGTTAAATTCAAATGATAGTCATATATTATGACAATACCATATAATGTATACTTTACAAGTTATCCCAAATTTCAAGTTTTCTTTTTCTTCATAACATTAACAAGATTGATGCTGTATACCAGCAGTCCCCAAATTTTTGTCACAGCACCCTTCTTGGGTTAAAACAATTTCACAACACCCTTACTAGGCTAAAGAATAATTTGAGGCACCCCTGTCAAACTAAAAACAAATTGCACAATTAATTACTCTTAGAGCAGTTGAATGTTTAGGAAAAGAAAAACAGTGGAAATTAATTGTTGGAATGCACTGTATATTTGCTATTTTAATATTTTGGGAAAGTAGCATTCGTTTGCGGCACTCTCAGCATACGCTTGGGGGACCTCAGAGTGCTGTGGCACCCAGTTTGAGGAATAGCTGGTACATTACTGCTGAATATAAAACGTTTAACGGCTTAGGTTAAAGGAGAAGACTTTGTGAAGTAATTTTCACCTCCTGGTGATAATTCTTTTTTTAACATTTACCTTATTGCCTAAACGTTCTTTAGAATTAATGTATAAAATGCTCCCAAAACAAATAAAACACAGTTTTTATGAAAAATAAATTATTGTTATGAAAGTTTATACATGGAAACTGTATGGTTTAAAAACATGTTTTTGGAAATTCTTATTTCATTACTGGCTACATCAAGTACTTTTATTATTTTCAATCACTTTGTAAATTGCATTATTCTTTTATGCAGACTAATTTTATTTAAAATATTAAAAAAAAAATTTGAATTCACTTTTATATCCATTTGTATTTGATGGTTAGAGTTCTTATTTATATGTTAGAATTAAATTTAATAAAGTGCTTGTTAAGGACCAGAATAAACAGGAAATATTTATATTTTTTTCTGATTATAAAGGTACTAACTCCTTTTGTGTTCCACATTTTTTATAACTTCTAAAAGTTTTAATTTTAATGCCTTAAATTACATCTGCGTTACTTCATTTTTTTTTTCCTGGTAAGGTTATTTTTTGTTTATGATTTATTTCATTATAAAATTTAATTTCTGAATTCTTTAATAATTGATAATTTTATAAATTCAATTGGACTCAAGAAATCATACAGACCTATCCTATATTTCTATTCCAATAGTTTTACACCAAAACAGTTAAAGAGTTAGCCTGTATTATTGTTGTGGTTAAAGGTCAGGTGGTTACAACTTTTGATCATAAATGAATTAAAAATAATTATAAAGTGTAGCTAAGCTAACTCACGCCATACAATATAACTTACAAATAGCTTGGTATGTGTCGACTGTACTAGTATATCCGTTGCACTAAGCCATTTGTGTTTACTTTCGTATTATATATATATATATATATATATATATGATTATAAGGATAAGGAATATATTGCCTAAAAGTTCTAATAATTAGAAAATTATTGTTGGAAAAATACAAAAATGAGCAGAGAATTTACTTTTACTTTTTAATTTGAATTACAGTACTTCAACAATATGAAACATAATTATAAAAGATCCATAATTAATAAACTTAATTATGTATATATATTGAACATACATAATGAATATTTGTGCAATAATATTTTTTAAAATTTATTTATATCAATGTCTAATAGATTGTAATAATTAATATAAGTAAATTTAGTTTAGTTTAATATAATGAATACAATTAAAAAGCTTTTTGATCATAATTATCTAATATTTACTTCTCCACCTCTCGAAAAATATATATATTGTACATATAAAGTGCATAATCAATGTAAGTATGTTTTGAAATTATGAAAATAATTAGGTCAAAAATTGTTTGGATCTCTATAGCTCATTTTGTTCTTGAATTTCTATTTTATGTTATTTGTTCTGGAAGGTTAATATTTACTTATTTCTACAATTTAATGACCATAAAATAAAAAATACATAAAATGAATAGATCAAGAAAAGAAGACTCAATTGACAAAATTGGTCAGTATTGGAAGTACAAATCTTACTGCAAATAATAAAACCAGATGCTTGCTTATTTAATTAAATTTATGTTTAAAAAAACTTCATTGTACTATTTAATATCTGTAGAATCTATGCTGTTACACAATGCTGAATTTAGGGACCTACACCAGGTAAATATAATTCAAGTTATAGCATTGCGGCATATAAGATGGGCGTGTAAGGTAGTAGGGTTTAGTAACAAGCAGATCCCTAAAATGTTAATAAACACTGAACCAACGGGTAAAGGTCCGAGGGGTATACCGAGATGTAGATGGGAGGATTCCGTTAAAACTGATTTAGTGTAATTGGGTTTGGAGGGGTATCACTGGAAGGATGTATACAGAGAGGTATCGGCATCGAACCTTTGGGTTCGTTAGGCTTTCATTATTATTAGAATCTATGCTGTAATTTTTCAAAATATGATGTTAACTTGATATTCCTATTTCTGTAATATTAGCAGGCTTTAATAGGTAGATGTGATCATTTGTAACTGACTAATTTCATTAGAAATGGTATTTGCATAATAATTTCTGTATACATGTTTATTTTTAAATGATATTTAATTAAATTAAATGAAAATTTTTTAATGACATTACAAAATGAATGGATGTTCCTAATCTAGTTTTATTTATTAAACAATGTTTCGTATCCGAATGAGCAAGATTTTTTACTCACTGTACTCAGTTGTAGGTATTACTACTTGCAGTTGATAATATTTTACATTTAGTAAGTATATGCTTTTTTTTTATGTTTAAATCAAAATATTATGTCATAAGTTTTTCATGTTGTAACATAACCTTTTATCAATAGGAATGATAATTTGATATAATTCATTAACCATTTGTGTTGACCTTGGAAGTCCCACTTTTTTGTTATAATAATTGAAATTGAAAACTAATAATTGAAAAATTGTATTTAAAATATCGGTATTTTAAATACAATTTTTCACTTGCATAATATCCATTATGCAAGTGAAAAATTGTATTTAAAATTTGAATGCACTATTTAAAGCATATTTTTTTCATATCAACATTTTCACAACTGTTATATGTTTCAAAGGTTTTACTAATCGTTCCTATACCGCAACTACTAACAAGGGTTCTGACTAGCATTTCTTTTAAACATTTGCTCCTAAAAAAGACCCCATGAACAAAATCAAATTATTTAATGTTGCAATTTTCTAGGTGAAGTGGAGAGGAGATTGGTTATTCTTTACAAGGTGTATGGTATTTACCTGGTACACAGCATTAGGTAATTACCTTGTAGCCTTTGTTAGAATATTCTTGGATCTGCCACAGACTGATCCAATGTTTTTTGTATAATAAACATTATAGTAACTAGTGTTAAAAAAAAAATTCCTTGGAGTTCATGTCCATAAATTCAGTTTTTTCTTAACTTGTTCGCCACCCTTCGAGTTAAGGTTTACTAACATATGAGCGATTCTTCTTAGTTGTAAAAATAATGCTCAATTCAAATATTTTTTTAAATTTTATATTAGATATGATAATTAAATATTTTTATAACAATAAAATTTAATAATATAGTATTCTTCATCTGAGCTATAAGCCCTAATTACTGCCATTATGATTGTGAAGTAAGATACATGCATACCCTCCTTAATTTATTTATTTGTTTAGTTTATGGTATCTTTTGTTCTCACATATAAAATCATTTAGTTCTTTACAATATGCCTTGTTTTAATAAAATAAAGAATATAAGTGAGAGGACTTAGTTCAAAACACTTCCTATTCTCATAAAGTACCAATACCCTAGTGTGAAGAAAAGAAAGTTTTATTTTCCTCTGTTTATTACGGGCTTGAAGTATTCCATCGTATATCGCTTACTTTCAGTTTAGTAGCAGCTATCAAGAAGATATTGGTTTCCCACCCGGAAGTGGGGTCTATATCTTTCATATCGTCGCCATCACTTTTAATAGTATAAGAGCCCCAGAGGAGAAAAAAGGCAGTTATTTCACCACAATTTCTCATTACTTTAATGAAAACTATGTATAATTACTAGTAAAAATTGATGAGTCTGCCAAGGATACGTAGGGGGAATAGAAAATGGGGGCTCTTTCAAAACGTTAAAAATAATTAATTTTTCATTCGCGGCTCCATATCTTTAAAACTACCAATAACAATAGAAAATCTAAAAGAACATTATTTAAAGTAGAGTAAATTTTCTAAAATGTAAGCCCTAATAGAGCTACTACGTTCAATAGTTCTCGAGATATAGCTTTTTAAAAATCAATGTTTCTTAAAAATCTACTGAAAGATTAGTAGTTAATTAATTAATTTATTTATTATGTATATTAGGACTCAAATTAAAGCTAGTTTAACGTACTATAAAGTAGTTTATAACATTTACCTTCGTAGGAATAGTATTTTTCATGATATTTCCTAAAATAAATTTATTTATAGTTGTTCCGACAATAAGTTTGAGTTTTGAAAAACTTTATTTCAAACGTAAATAGCTCCATTAGGGCTAATATATCAGCAAATCTACTCTCCTTTAAATAATGTTCTTTTAGATTTTCTAGTGTTGTTAGTGGATATAGAGCTTCGAATGAAAAAATTATGATTTTAAGGTTTTGAAACAGCCGTCATTTTTTATTCCCCCTAACTATATATACACGGCAGACTCATCAGTTTTGACTAGTAATTATACATAGTTTTCATTATATATTACATAGGCCTTTATAGTTCTATGAGTTTTAGGTTTGTGTTTACAAGACAGAAAGACTTAACAAAATAAATTTTCCAGGACATTAATAAATCCGATGAAATTTCATTTTTCACATTGGTTCTTAAACGTTGTCGTAAAGATATATAATCACAAACCTTCTAGCGTTGAAAATCAAATATTAATATTTTTTATGATCTGTAAATTTGTTTTTTCTTAAAGTGTTGAAATTTAGTTTGATTTACAATAGTCCAGGGAGGACGTGCAATAAGTCCAATTTTATTTTGCCGGTGATTCGTGGAAAGGAGAGCCAAATACTCATCCGATCTAGTACAACCGTGTATAGTCAGCTTGCAATCCAATATGTGGAAAAAACTTTGGAGGGTGTTCGCTATACATTTTTCTTGAATCGTTGGCTGCCGAACTTTAGCTAATCTAATGGAATTTTTCGGTTCTATTCGGCCAATCAGTGAAACAAAGTTTCTTCTGCCCCCCTTTGAGTTACTTGCTTCTTTATTAGTTCCGAAGATAGTGAAGCTTGGTATTCGTTTACGAAATGAAAATCGAAGTTTGTCCTCATAATCTAAAATTATTATTCGAAAATTACGTTTAATACATTAAGGAACAAATTTGGTTCCTTGTCTGTTTGAAGTCAAATTTGTGTTTAGGGCATAATCCTTCGACCCTACATTTATTTTTTACAATTTTGTACTTCCACTTACCTATGTATATATGGAATATATAGTACGGGAAAGTACTGTCATGCAATACGATAAAGTATAATTTACCTTTTATGAGCTTAAAATTTTATAAAAAATAATAGGTAACACATAAAGTAATAGTAGTTAAATGCAGAAAAGTAATAGGTAAGAAAAAAACATTTTTTTTTTAAGTCTATGAAATTAGCCCGAAAGAATCCAGTGAAATCATAACTTCAATTTCCATTTAATGTCACATAGCTTTTACGACGAAGTGCCTCAATTTTTACTTTTACTAACTGTATTAATTTCTGCTCAAAGATTGAAAATTAGGTAATTCGCGCACCCCACTATATCTTAAATTTATTGTTTCATCATCATTTTTCTATTTATTTTTGTAATCACATTCACTTTCGCACCTGAACAACTAAGGTTGGTTACCTTCAAAGCGCCACGCAACCCTCACGTGATATCTGTGATTAACCACTCAACAGGTCGGCTTACTTATAGCTTTTTTAACTTGTTATTTATCTGACAGTTGTGTATTTTCGGCTCACAACAGTATGAATATGGCTTAGGTTGTCATATTCAAAATGTAATATCATAAAGGCACTCCTGGCGGTCTGTTACTGTGTTTAAACTTCATAACTTACCTTTTTTTTCTTACCTCTTTATTTATTTTTACAAATGTAAATATATATATTCAAAACAAAATACAATCTATATCCAGTATAATACAATTTTTTTTCCTTTTATAGATCGGAAGCGTTTTAATGAGTGAGGAATAGTCCTCTGTGGGGGGAGTAGTACTCGGGCGCCTAACGGAGGTCTAAACCATAGACCTGGCAACATAATGTGAATAATAATAATGAAGCCCTAACGAACCCGAAGGTTCGATGCCGATACCACCAAACGCTCTCCGCATATATAACATAATATGAATGTTCTCATGATTTATCAATTCTGAAAATGATTTTGATAAGGATGAAAATATATTCTTTAGGAAAAAAAAAAATAAAACGTGGTTTAATTTTTCAAAAAGAAAAAATATATATTTGTAGTAACTACTTTTTTAACTTGACTCAAGTATATAAATTATTTGGATAAACATACCTGGTGAGTCCGATCACCAACAGACAGACACAAAATACAGATTACCCCTTCCCAAATAATCAAATTTCCTCAGCCCGCTCTTAAAATGCATTACCAGAATGCAGAAAAAGAGGCAGACGTCAACCCCTTTTTAATCATGACTTCATCCCCACGCACCCATGGAGCTTAGAAGAAAAAAACAACTTGTATTATATATGTATGAAGTGCTAATTTTTATTCTAATGAAGGGTACCTGAATACTACTCCTCTGTCCTCAAATTCAGCATTAATGATTATGGTACCGTTCAAATTCCTGTTAAAATAATTAAACTATGTCTTCCTATGGAACATATATAATTCCTCAAAGTTCCAAAATTCCTCATAATTGTCCATTCACAACTAAACACTTTCCTTGAACAAAAAGCTCCCTTCAATCCTTTCTAGTCCGATTTTCGTAATAAATATTCCACTCAATTACTTACAATAAACTCCTTCCTCCTCCCTTCTACTAATTCTTGGTGTTCTCCAAGGTTTCTCACTCTCACTAAGCCTTTCTCTCTACATATTAGCGCCGTTCCTAATTTTATTCTCCATTCACAATACCAACAATACACTGGTGACCTACAAATTACCTATCCTTACTGTCCTATCCTTGGTGACCTATCCTTTCATTCTGCTGAGGTGCTCCAGGGGATCCACAAGCTGCAAGAAGATATAGATAGTCTTAACGAATGGGTAGTAAGCAATGATCTTTGGTCCATTGTTAAAAAAATAAGGGCATCCTCATTGGTTCCAAGTATCTTCTTAATTCACTTCCTGACTATCCCTTACTCTAATTTAGTCACCAACATTTCATTCTACACCTCAGTTAGAAAACCTTGGGTTGATTTCTGATCGTCGCCTATCCTAGAATGGCCATATTTTCCTCCATTACGATTACGGCTGCCTCGGTTATGGTTACGTAGGCAAGAGTTGAGACACCAGAGATTAGTGAAATTTTACGCTCTCATATCTCCACTTAGTTCACCAAATTCAAGTGGCTTCATCATTTTTCCCCATATGAAATGCTTCCTTAGTGTGTATCTCTTCAAAGCCTTTAAAACTAAAAAGTCTTCCTATATCCTTAATTTATTTTTCTGGTGTTCACTTCTCTACCTCTTAAATACAATATCCCAACCCACAAACTTGTGTATTGCTTATCATTGAACGATTTACTTCAAAAAATCATTTATCATCCTTGCTACATTGTTCTGGATTTCCTACCCACATCCATCCACGAAACCTTAATTAACCCTACTTAAACATAAATTACCCTGATCAACTGGAGTCCAGGATGGATCTATTTTTGTCCTTTCCTCCAAAAAACATAAATGAAAAAAAAAAAACGTTATTTTTACATCAAAAACTAAAATTTCTGTCTGATAAAGAAAGAATTTGTATGTTTTTAGTATTAAATCAGGTAAAAAAAGACCCCTACCATGTGGGACTTATCCAATAAGTGCAGTCGAGAGTGGAATACTCCAGTCACTTGCTAGTTATGCCCCTGTAAGCAACAATCGGGGATTATAAGGAGGTAGAATACTTCGAGAAGTCTCTGAAAATTTTGAAAAAATAACAGGATCTAGAGAGCTCTTCAATTGTTCTAAGTAGTTTTGATGCATTTATTTCAATATTGCATTATTTCAATTTTTTTTTTTTTTATGTATCTTTAACATGTAATGTATGTTTCAATTCATTCATTGAAGAGTTAGTTACCAATTACAGAAAGAAAAGTTTTTATTTGTTTTCCTGCCGTGGTAACCCCATGGAAGGACTCTAGATTAGTGATTTAGTATTTCCCATATCTTTGGTGTGATTCTTATGTCATTTATTTTAAAATTCATCTATCTTTTTGTATGATCTATCAATGATTCCAAGTCTGCGAATATTTATTTCTATAATTTAAAAGTGAAAATTACATTTATTTTTAAATTCACACTTATCTTTAGAATGAAAATGAGAAATGAAAATAAGATGCCTGATTAATTAACTTTCCAAAGATGACATTTGTGCAAATATGCAGACGACGTGAGCAATATTGAGATCAGTACCCATTGATCCCTCTTCCAGGCTTTATTACAACTTAGATTTGGATGAGTGTAAGTCCTTTGGGTAAGTGTAAGTCTGTGTGTGTAATGCTGTTAGTCTAATTACGATAGAGATCATGTTATAAGAATTTGGAATTGAAATCTGGAATATATGGATTTACAATGCCTAAATCCAGGTTGGAGTTAGTATATGCTTTTAACCATTGACTTAATGTAGTGCGGATCATTTTTGAAGTAGAGTTAATAGGAATCTGTGATATTAACAATAAAACAAGTCTGTTTAGTCTCAGGACTTTACACTTTCCTTCTTTATTTAATCAATCCTTAATATTTTTCTGTATCGATTTGGAAAATCACTTATTGCCTATGTTTTTTGAGGGGAAATTTTGTGTTGGAGAATGATAAATATTTTATTGTTCAGTTTGATATCAGTTATCAGGTATTTTAATATTTTAAATGCTTATTAGTGGAAAATAGATATGCATATTCTGATAAACATTTATGGGTGATTAAAATACAAGCCAGTTACACCACAAATATTTTATTATAAAAAGATGTTTTAATCATAAAAAAAAACATTATTCAATACAGTCTGGTTTATTTTTTTTCACCAGAATCAGATTTCCATAAAAACTGATTTACAAAATACAGTCATAGATAAGTATTGGGACAATATAAATAACTTGAAAATATAAACTAATCACAGCCATTAAACATTTAATATGAAATCAATTAAATTATTGATATAATCACTAGAACCTAGTATTGTGCCAGTATGTCGGCAAGTATAATACATATAAATACATATATACTATAGATAAACATGCACAACATTAACATTCAAAAGTTCAAGATCCTGCTCAAACTTGACAAAGTGTTTACTTATAGATTTCACAAATAAACAGTTGATTTTGTAAACATGTCGTAATATACTACTGTTAAAAACATGTAAACTGGTAACTATTAAATAACCAAGTCTTTGGTGTCATATTGTTATTTTTTATTCAATTTTTTTTTTTTTTTTTCAAGACTTTCAAACCTATCAAAAATATTTTGAGCTTTTAACAGTTACCATTTAAATTAATTTGTACTTAAAAAAAGAAAAGTTAAAGAAAATGAACTATTCTAGTTTGTCTACTTAGTCCATTTACTTATATTTAGATTACAATTTTCATGAAACATTGAAGTATTTATAAATTGAATCTTTTCGTAACCCAAGAGAAGTATAAATTCTCAACTTTTCAATTCATTTTGTTTTTTGATACTCCTTCAGTCTTGGCTCGGGGTAAAAAAAAACTTGCCCTCATTCGAAGGGGCCCCTGGAGAGAGCATGCTCTTTCAACTTGACTCTTGGCTCCTTCCTGCATGCCCTCTCCCTCGGCCTCTGAACAACCAATCAGTCCTCCAGATCAAGGTATGGTAGCTCGACTCCTCAGCAGGAGTCTGAGACGGCATGAGATCCTGGGAGTCACAAGGACGCCGTGGCGGTGAAGTTCTGGCGCCTTTTGAGGACTCGGTTCCGGTGGAGGTCGGACTTGTGACAGACTACAACAGTGCCACCCGCCTGCTGTTGGCCCTGGCCCTTGCTATTGCTGCCTCCAATCAGTGTCCCGATCATCTTTGTCACGGAGAACTTGCGGCTCTTGCTGCCCACTTGGCCTCTGGTCTCGTTGAGTAGGGTCTCGAAGGCGTGATAGAGGTCCGCACTGTTTTCAGCCACGGATACCTCGTAAAATTGGCACCCATTCCTCAAAGCTGCGCTCCTACCTTCAGTTTCGTCAACCTGCGCAGAAAAGAACACATTTTTGTTTAATAATCTTCATCATAAATAATAATGGAGTATTTATTAAATCTATTTTTTTTTAATTGTTCATTTAGGTTAGATTTTCAGCAATTATTGATAGTTAAAGGCTGTAAAATAGACTTTTAGATGGGAATTGGTCAATAAGTTATAGACGTTCCATGCATTTTTTTATAATATAGCTGAATTGGAATCGATTGATTATGGAAAATTATACAAGTTGTATTCTAAATTTGTAATTAGATCACAGCGAGGCAAAAGTGTATGTTTGAAAGGCAACCTGATTCGGCGAACGATTCAGTCAATTCCAATAATCTTGTGTCGACAGAACGAAATTAGTACCTACTTTTTTTCAACTTTCAACGATGAACGGCGCCAGTCGTGTTGCAAAAGACCTTCCAGATCGTTCTCAATTTTACTTAAGTGTAAACGCGGTACAATAAGATCTCGCCGGAAGAAAGCTGGTCCATTTTAAATAGGTCTGGTTGCATATCGATAATGAGAGCGGAGAAATTTGCAGATAAAGCGTGAAAGTGACCGCTACGAATTCGTGTTTATTAACCTTATCTGCTGTTTGCCTTAAATGGGTCAGGTGCTAAATGATGCACCCAGATTTTTTTATTTTACTTTTTCTATACTCAATTACTTGTCAAATTATGTTTTTTTTTAAAGGCAACAGTAACTTTCTCCCGATATGGATCATATCCCTATTAGTGAGCTTGGGCAAAAACAGGTTCAACAGATAATTTAAGAGCTGCTCGGAAATATCTTGACATTTACCTCTCTTAAGTGTTCCAGATCAGCTTTGTTTCCTAGGAGCGCAACAGGAACGGATGTGACTGAGCGAAGTTTCTGCAGATTTTCCAAGGCTTCGACAGCGTACTGGAATGATTGCCTGTCCGTTATAGAATAGACAATTATGCAGCCATCTGCCCATTGGACTTGTTCAATTGGAAAACTGGAGTCTCTCTGAAAATAAAAATAAAATTGCAGATGTAGCGAATGCTCTGATCTTTGTATTCCATAATATTATATTTTAAAATAAATGGAGCATCAAGAAATAATTTTTATACTTAATATTGCTAATAATATATTATAACAAAACATATCCTTACCGTTTCGCCTGAAACGTCGATAATTTCAACTTCGACTGGGGAATTGTTGATCGTGACTGTCTGTCGGTAAAGAAGGTCTGCAAAAAAAAAAAAAAAAAAAGATAAAATATACACGTCATTGTAGATAAATTGTACAAATTAGCATCGTGGCTGAATGGAGGCAATTCTTAAGAGGAAAAAATAACATGTGGGGTCTGGCCTGTGGTCATTTAGTGCTTTGTGAATGGGACCACGTGCACATTTCCATGCCATGCGCCACTTTGCCGCATCATAAGATATTTCAGCTTCCCATTTATACTGGAATGACATTAATTCTGGACCCGTGTGTTGACGGTTCTTAAGATCTACCTGTTACGTTATATTATTATGAGATATCTCATAATAATGGAAATTAACTGTATTTGATTTAAAATTCTCGGAGTACTGTTCAAGGTACACAGCATCAAAGAACCTTCGGTTTCTCGATGTAAATTTGTTCTGAACAGCAATTTTTTTGCCACGTACCTACTTCAAATAGAATATTTTTTAATATAATTTCTTAATGCGACACGAATTTCCTGATTTTTTTTCATCTGTCCTAGCTCTATTTAATATTTACATTACGTATATGTATATATTATAAGCATCCTTCTAGCATTCGAAAGGTATTTAGAACATAAAAATAAACGGTTCTATCTTAGTCCATCATAATGAGCTCGAGATATGCCGTACCTCAAGGTGACAAAAACACATCCTTTCCGGACCACTTTAGTGAAAAGATCTTTGTTAAGCATTAAAAAAAGAAAGAATAAATAACAGCTGAGCCTCGGGTTTAAGAGCCTGAGGAATGCATGATTATTTCAAGATGTTCTATTTCAGTTTGGAACCCTCGAACCTACCTTACTCTACAGTGAGAGCACTTCAGTCCTTTATCTATGTTCCACATAGCTCGCGAGCCGAGGCGATAACTCCTAACCAATTTGGAGTCGGTTACGTTTGGCTTGGATCTATTTCGTGATCATTAAAATTGGATTATTATTTTTTTTTGTTTTTAGTACACGATGGATTGGGTTGACATGAAATGTTTTGTTGAAATAAGCTTGTATGATGTACATATTTTTTAAATTCTGGAATCCAAATCCTATACAACAGCCGTTCTGTGAAGCGATATTCGACATCAAATTGTTGAGTGTGGCATACAATAAAACAAAAGTCATAATGGACTGGGAATTATTTCCAATCGTCGTACTTCTTTCCGACTGAGAGACCTTAAGCGCAAGGCTTTTATTTATAGTAAACGTAGGTGTAAAAAACTGTGGGACTGGAAAGTCATTAGTTTTTTACTGCTAACTTGATAATTATAAAGAGTTGCAATGGTGGTTTTGTTTCGCTCACTGACTCTGACTTTAATGATCGAATTAAAAAAAAATTTCATAGTCCGGGTTCACGCCTGATCAACACTTTTTTTCTTTTTGAATACTACGTCTATTGGGATTAATTAAAACCCATTCATGTAACGGAAATTTGCTTTGTTCGAAAATATCAACGGTATTTTGATACTAGATTTCAGAAAAATGTTTACTAACTGATTTAATATTTTCCAAGTGTCATAATATATTAGGAATAAACGTTTGATGCATTTTGTTTTTTAAATGTTCCTAAGTATTTATTTCGTTGTAAAATTTCAGGCGCACCTTTTTTTCCTGTTTGTCTGGCAGGAGCTCGGGTCCCTATTTATCAACACACCTATATTTAAAGGTGAGAAATAACTGCTTATGATTTGTGTTGTTTATATAGGTTTGTTGTTTGTTTCTCATTTTATTTTTAATTAAAATAAATATTATACATAAAAATAAATATATTATCTTGTTGTTATCAAGTATAGTTTTAAGAAGGAACTGAATCGATTGGCATCTGAGGTAGGAAGTGACGACCCTTTCAAAGACGGACATAAATATAAAACTCCAGTTGTGTTAAATCAAGTTGTAAAAATAAATACAGGGACAAATGGATTAGCCAACGCGGCCTTAAATTCTCAATTTTAAAAATTGTTTATAATAATTATACGTTGAATTTTTTAAAATTTTATTTCACAGGATATTTGGATATTTTTATAATTTCAAGGATTTATGAAAGAAAGATCGTAGATGATTAGCACCTGAATCCTAATGACCTCTACATTTTGAAGCACGCGGAACAAGCCTTTTTTTGTTTTGTTTTAATTAATGAACAATAGCCTCAAACACTCAGGGTTTATTGTACGCAGTCGATGAAACAAACAACTCATTATGACGGGATGGGTTTTTAATCACATGTTAAAATGAGGTGCATAAAATGTTGGCCCATTGTGGCTCAGCTACGAGGAACAGCTCACAAAGACGAGGTGGATTTTAAATCTCATGTCCTTCCCTTAACCGGAAAGGGATTGTTCTCAGGGGTTCATTGTTATGAGAACAATTCGACCGTTGTGGACCCATGGAATCCATTAAAATATTTCGGATCGCAACGTTAAGTAGGGAATTATATGAAACCCGTACACCTGATATATTAATACCATAGTAATATATTAGTACCTAATGATACATATAATATATAGGAAGTGGTGACCCTTTTATTATATATATACATATATATATATATATATATGTGTGTGTGTGTGTGTTGCTATGGGTAGATAGAGGTCGATATTTTGAAAGTTAAGGGATTAATGAGGGAAGACGATACGGGTCGCGGACAAAAAAACGGTACTTGAAGGGCAAAGTAACTATTTACTTCGAGTCGATATTTAGACTATAATAATAGGTCTTCTTCAAGGCGCAATTGAGCAGTCAGCTGTGACATGAGAAAAGAAAAATGAAAAAAAAGAGAAAAAAGAAATGAAAAACAAACAAACTCATTTTCCTTTAACGTGGGTTGAAACGATGATTTCAAATACATAGGCAGTATTATTGCTATACGAGTACTCTTTTTTTGACCACCTTCAGATATCTTTTTTCAAATATAGACATAATAATCTTTCAATGTGATAGTTAATAGATAAGTATTATGCTCTGCCCATTATACCAGGTATGACAAAACAAAAACCTTGGAATGACAAATACTAACATATTAACATGTTAGTTTTTTTTTTTGTTTTAAATATGAACCATGTTGTTATTGAAGTCAGCTATCCTCATTAACACTTGACACAGAATGACTGTTTCGTGGCTGTTTACCCGACCGGATGTCCGCGACCTTACCCGCAAATAGACTGATGGCTGCCGGAAAATAGGCGCCAGAAAGTTGCGCGGTCGGTGAGTTGCCTCAGGTGTCTCCATCTCAGCCAGGGGGAAGGTCCACTTTTTTTTTTTTATATTTAAAGAGACTCTGTGCAACTCTGGTAAGAAAGCTACCGCGACCTGGCGCCGACGGCTGGAACCAGGAAGGCTCTCTCCATTCTCCGACTCGTTTCCAACTGGTCCTTCAGGATCGAAGAGATGGGAATAGACTACAGTTGTCGGCTATATGTGACGCGTGCTGTGATATATAGCTGCTAAACCAAGTAGTTTAATTTAGATGATGATGCCTCGGCGGGAAAATATGCGGCCAACTTTATAACATTCCACACTTTTGCACATTTAATTGTGGGAGAGGGAAAAGGGTGATAAATATAGAACTGTCCGATTAAATTGGGCTGGGGTGACTCCAGGTTGTATTTTAAGCTAATACACATTCCGTTAAATTGAGTACACTGTACCCTAGTTCTGGGGTTTTAAAATATTTAATATTTCGAAGTAAATTCGTTAAGGATTATTTTAAAACGATGAAAGATAATGGTGAAGTAAAAAGAACAGTAATATTAATTAATGGTTATTTGTATAACTAAAAGCTAACAGATCATACGTGAACATATCTTTAATGTTTAGAGAACTTAATCATCATTTAGACCTACGAGTGCAAGCAAGTTCGTAACTTAAACTTTTTAATAAACATGATTTTATTGTGTAACGATGAGCTAATTATTTTTATTCACGTGTTTATGTTTTATTATGTAACCGAAAAAATAATTAAATAATTTATTATTAATTATTACTAGTTCATGGAGAATAATCACGGAATGAAATAAATAAAGATAATGTTTTATGTTTTTTCATAGTGACGTTTTCCTTATTATTTGTAGTTGATAATCTACTCAAAGTTAGCATTAGCTGTTGGCTAAGACTGAAAATTATTTTTGAAAAGCTACTGTACAGATTTGAGGTTGATTTTTTTTTTGTAGCAACATGAAGAGTTTTTATATCTAAACAATTAATCTTCCTATTTTATTCACGTTAATTGAGAGAAACGCGCCACACCTAACGCACAAGTTTTAATCCGTATTAAATCGACGTGACATACTTTCCTGTGATTTGTCACAGTGAAGTTACATTTACAACGCGTTGCGGTGTTACGTAGCAGTGGACTGATCCACGCTCTGCTATACTTTCTAAATTGATGTGCCCCAAGCGGTTTTTTTGCTGTATTAGCTCTTTGTGTGCTTGGCTTTCTTAGGGTGTTTAAAATTTTCTTTTCTTCTGTTTGAAAGTGATTATTATAACAGATACGAATTGTAAAACGTGGCCACTTAACTTGGAACTATCAGACTACTACATTAGGATTATCCATGGACTGTATTCAGTTCTATTCATAGTTGCTGAGCGGCACCCACACATCTGCGCACGTATGTGCACAAATAGTGCCTCCTCTATGGGCTAGCCACGAGGTATTTGAAAACACGGTGATTTTTCAAGATTTTTTTTTCGTTTCGTATAAACGTCAACATGAATCCTGTTTACTGGATTTCCATTCATAGCTTTGTAAGTTATTTAGGAAAAAAAATTTTTATTCTAAAATTCTTTTTAATAGTTCACAAATATGTTCTTTTATTCATGTTTGAGGTTTTCAATGTGTATTTAATTTGAAATAGTATCTTTTTACATTTAAGAGCTTTAAATTCTTTTTAAATATGTTGTTTCAACTGGATATACCTCCTTGATTGATTTCAGTAAATTCTGAAAGTTCGCCTCTTCCGCTTTTATAAATATAATAGGTTATACAAGGTGTTCTAAACCAGTTTTTTTTTATTGAAACTATATTAATAGTTCCCTTTCCATGTAAATTTTTGACATAATTATGGTCCTAATTTGATGTAAGTCTATGTTCTACAAAGTAATTTGTTTTTAAATGCTGGCACTTGGGTGGGAAATCAATAATTAATGCACGGGTCCCTTGTGTTAGTGAATATTAATATTCATGGGGACTTTCTTTTTCTTAATTTGATATTAAATGTTATATTTTATAAGGTAGTTAGCGAAAATGATATGCTTACCTGTATTCGATCGATATTCGCCGATGTATCTCCTCGTTAGGTAGCGTACAGTCAAGGCTGAAACAATAAAAAAATATTATAATTCAATTTTTATTTATTTGTAAATTTATTCTAAAACACATTAATTTAATATAATAAAGTATGACGAGAAAAGAAAGTGGAAACAAGAAGCGCCAGTTAAAGCGATGCCCTTTTATTAACGTGGCGCGGGACCAAGGAGAAGCAATGCTTTGACGTCCGCGCTTCTCATCTTGGGCTGTTGAGTAACTAGCAGTTTATTTATATACAGGATTTATTTTGTATTTTAAAAAAAATTTTAAATCTTTTTTTACACCTTTTTTCATAAATAAAGTTAACCGAGAGTCTACGAAAGGAAACTTGTGTATTGTAAATTAGCACTGTGACATCTAGAACAGTGTGCATATAAAATAACCCCGAAAAACTGAACTATTTTAAGTGATTCGTAAAAAGCTTTAGTTTGATGATGAATACTCTATACGAGGCGAACGAGTAAAGAGCATAAAAGCAAACACACCTGAAGATTTTTC
This sequence comes from Halyomorpha halys, assembly GCF_000696795.3. NCBI lineage: Eukaryota > Metazoa > Arthropoda > Insecta > Hemiptera > Pentatomidae > Halyomorpha > Halyomorpha halys. The sequence continues at coordinate 1,141,648 of NW_027108878.1, read as the reverse complement.
AGATGAGGACACCTTCTTGAAATGTTGCCATGAAATACACAACTGCTATTTCAATAAACAAATTATTACGTAATACATAAGTTTCAAGTGTTGAATCGATTACCTCATTATCTGGATATGAAACGGAAAATGACTGTACTAAATCATAAATAATCATAGGAGAGCGGATTTGCATAAATATTTTTATTACTAAAGGAAAACCTTGAACCTTTTCCAATAAAGATTACTTCTGCCAAAAAGAAAAAAACTAATAAGACAAAAAACAATAGTTAATCTTGACTTCTGGCAAGAGCGAGTAACGCAATACTATTTCATCAACCCTCAGATCAGATTCTGTTTTTCATGATTGGGGAAATCTCGCGAAAATAGGATTACTGACAGATATCAGTATGACTAGATAGTTGTATGGAGGTGCTCGTAAGTTGAGTCAACAAGAAGATCTTTGGGATTGCCAGCTAACCTAAGGAACGCTCGTTATGTTTTGGTATCGCTAAATATTTGCATGAAGGTGCATAAAGGAACCTTGTGTTCAAGATTATATTTTCTAAAGTGATTTTTCCGGTCTATTTTGCATCGATAAAATATTTCTTTGCTTAAAGTGTCATTATGTCCAACGTCTCATTCGGTTATTGTAGCCCGCAGGTTTTTCACATGCTTACATCCACGCCTGACCCTCCGTATGGCTTACAAGTTCATCACTAATGAGGAAAGATGTACTACAGAGGTACGTGATTCTATTTATAGAAAGGTTCGTGCTGTATTTATAGGGGAAGAGCCGACGCCACTGAGTCACACAGGGTATCAGTTAAGAAACCGGTTGTTGAGAGTGGGGAGGAAAAGGAAGGAAGGCAGACAGATTTCAATGAAGAAACTGAGCTCTATCTGCGGCCCCGGTCTCAAGTAAGATCGAGCATGAGTGAATTTGTCACTACAGAAATTTTAATTTTCAGCTTCTTCATGCATATAAATCCAAACTCATAGTTCTATTGGGCTTCGGCCATGTTTGTGGCATTAAGCTTCGTGAGGTCAGCAACGCATAATACAAACTAAACCTTAAGCTACTTCTTTATTCACTTGATCTGCTCAGTTATCCATGGAAGCTGAGTTGTTAATAAAATATTAAAGATATTTTTTGCTAAGTACTTTATAATTATACGTTTACTGACTCCTTTAATGATATAATAACTTGGCTTCTAATTTTTATTAGGCTGCTATTTCTTTGCTGCGATATCGTGCACTTTTAAGGTAACCCTGCACATGCTCAAGCTTTTTTAGCTTAGTAGCTACTAGCACTACCTTTAGAGGACCGTGGATGAAATACCGAGGAGGCTTCTGATTAGAACTCAACCTTTGTCTGATATTCGTTCTAGCACAAAATACTCAAGCATGCAAGAGCATGTGGTGCCACCTCAAACAACGAATATATTTTCGTTATTATTCTAATAAATTTTTTTTAAAGAATATATTGCTTTTTTTGGTTTTCGATCGTATCAGTAATTAGAGGCATCGTTCAAGTAAAGATTTCAACTTCTTAGATGGATTGATATCTGCTTCAGTTCTTTGGCTTGATATTTTTAACAAAATGAGATTTATTAGGAAACAATAATAATTTAAACAACGAGTGATGGTTATGCTCCATTGGCTTACAATATACTGCCTTATTTTAATCAACATTCCATAAATCAACATTTTATATTAAATTAAAAAATGATATACTTTTTCAATAAACAATTCTTAATTGAAGTATAATACAATATTCTATAAGCTATAACTTTTTCAATGAATATAACACCAATCGATGATATAATTCAGCCAAAAATGATAAAGTTAACTAATAAAATAAAAATATAATTTCAAATTGTTTATTAAAGCGGATCTTTAAGGAACAGATTTTATTTTCATACTCTGTATTTAATATCGAAGTCATTAAAATAAATGTTTACATTTTTAATGATATCTGGAATTGATCTTTAGATTGTATGACTGCTATGTCATATTTTATTGTTACAAAAAAGCGTTTTTTTTTTTTTTATTACTTCTGCAAACATTATTTTGTAATGACTATTTATTTGTCCTACATCTTAACATAAATTTTAATCTAATAAATCTTAAAAATAAAAAGTGACTTATAAGATAGTTACCTGATTTCCCAACGCTAATCATTCCGAGGACAACAATCCTTACTCGAGATGTGTTATTGGAAACCTTTTCTTCTGTTTTCATTTTCTGTTAACATAATTTACATTGTTAAAGTGGTTTGATAAATTTTAAAAACATATAAAAAAATATGGTAGTGATGCCTACATAATGTGCATATTACATCCTTTTCGCGTTAGTCTATATATGTGTAGTGTAATTTAAGTGTATAATTCAGATCTTAAAAAATATTCTGTGGTTTCTAACCACTTTCAAAAATCTCAAGTTACTACAGATCCGTTTCAGTTTAGAATGTCTTTTTTATTTTTTCCCTTCTCACCCTACTTACATATTTTTTAATGAGTTAAAAAAAAAATATAATGATGAACAAGCGCTTAAAAAATATAATTGGTTTTTGTGGAAAACCTAATATGAAATTTCAGACTTATTACAAGGCCAACTAAGCGTGGGATCTTTTATTAATTTGCTTAACGATACTGAATTATTATATTTTTAATTAGTTTTTATTTTATCAAAGAGTTGATTGCTGTGGTGAAATTCATTGTTTATTGATATATTTAAAAGGTTTATGAAATTGTAATAGGAGATGATTCCTTCAGGATTTTTAAAAGACAAGTGTTTTTTGTAATTGCTGCTATTTTTAGTCGTGGTAATACCGCTCTAGTTAAAACGATGCAGCAAATATTGTGGTTAATCTGGACCGTTTTATAGATAAATATCCTCACCAAGTTAGTAATGGTTAGAATTTATGGGAGACTATTTTAATGTTAGTTGCTATGGTTAGTGTTAGTAATTAAGCTCTATAAATTCCTCGACTCACGGCATGCCATTCGAAGAGAAGGCTCTTTAGGTACGCCCTGCACTCTGGTTTTAAGTTATCAAACATACCACGGATAAGGCCCCTGAAACTGTATAAAAAAGAAATTAATTCAGAATTTTCCATAGTTTTCTACTTATTATTTTTTTTTTTTAAATAACTTATATTATTCTGATTATATTATGACTAGAATCCTTGTTGATAGGACATGAAAGCTCATTTTTTTTTTTATTGCTATATGAAAGAATATTTTATAACAAGCTTGAGCAATTGCACTTACGCAACGGACGATTTGTTATAAGTAAAATTCGCCTACATTACGAGCCATTTTTTCATCCAATAATTTAGTTATGGTAAGACAGAGTAATTGATGATCTTTTACGCTTTTTCGTTATCGAATGCTTTAAATAGATCTTAGGCAATGACTAGAATTATGTTGCGTAGAATATATTAAACTTATTTTTGCATCTATTTTTTATTCGCTGTTAGAAACCCTTAACGAAAATTTTCTTTTCGAAGCTGATTGTGCCTCGATGTAATCTGTACCAATTGACATGTTAGATCCTTCTAAATGTTGATCAGCTAGCCTTCACTAACTAGAGAGTACACCCATGACCTTTTGCAGAGTGAGGAAATAGATCTGGCACCGGTTCATGTCTTACCTTCTTCAAGTCATTCCCTTCTCTCTGGGAATTTTCATCAAATAAATATATACCTGTATGTTAACTACCTGTCATAATGTATATAACTTTACTGCCTTCATTAAATATATCGAAATTTCAGCAATTTTTTTATTGTGATTGCCGAAACTGTGCCTGAGGAATTAGGCTTTGAATTCTGGGCAAGGATCAGCTTCGTTAACTATGGGAGTAAAAATTAGTCTGTTTTAATTAGGTAGAGATGAATTTTAGTACGCAATTATTGTTTGTTCTATTTTTTACAGATATTCAAGACGGAATCCCTACAGGACTCACTTATAAAAGTATAAATCTAGAGAGGGAGGATTTTTTTCATTTTTATATTTCTTCATTGCCAGATCGACCTAATGAGTCTTAATTAGTTATTATAACAATTATATTTTAAGAATTGGTAATGTGGGAGTCATTTACAACATTATAATTATTGAATGATTTTAATTAATAAAAATGAATTATTAAAAAAAAAATTATATCATAGATATGATGGTGGTATTAGTAGCGTAACTTGGACAAGGGTCGAAATTGGTTTGTTTTTTTTATACGGTGTATTATACTGAAATTCTGAATTATAAAATTTGTTTTATAAATTTAACAAAAATACTAACTATTAATTAGCATATATTGTGGATTAGGCACTGGGACAAACCATTGCCATTCACTAATATCCAGTCCTGCTGAGCCAAGCAGTTTTAATTTTCTAACTGTTGGAAGCAGAGTTCCTTCTCCTTAGTCTAGATCTGCCGCTGGACAGATGACCCGTAGCCCGGTCTCTCTTGGCAACCTACGTCGTTTTTTGAAGCTGCCAGATTAGATCGGAATCCAGAACCGAAATAACTACTAGCCAACAATCTAGATAAAAAACATCTTAGCATCTTAAAGGGTACCGAAGCTTTCAGTTTTGCCACGTGCTTGTTCTTAGTACTTATTATAAATGTATTTTCATAATCAATCTTTATTTGTTAATTAGAGTGTTTGGTAATTTGCATTAGATGATAGAAAAACGAAGAAAACAGTGGTGGAATCGTTTTTATGAGGTTTAAATTCCTTTGAATTTAATATTCAAATAATAATTCAATATTCAAAGCAAAACCCTACCACTGCTTAGAATTAGTTGGGGTAGTCATATAAAAAAAAAAAAAAGAAAAGAAAAAAGTCTGTGGTTAGATGGCAAAATGTTATTAGTTACTTCTTATCAAAAAACATTTTCAGATGCGTTCTGTGGATTAGACTTAGATGTTATAGATTTCCTACAATGATTTCTCACTAACAAGTACTTGAATATTTTTGCTATGTTAACATGAACGAAGAAGATTCCGAAATGAGAAGATCCCCTCAGAGGAAAAAGTAACTTATAACATTTTAACTTCTGAGCACAGATACAATTATGCAAGTACAGTGTAATGTATGGATTTAAATTCATTTGTTTCATATTTTAACATTCTATTATCACATTGATTTTTTTTTCTTGTTCATTGGTCATAATTTAATACATTTATATTGTTGTTACGTCTCTTAATGAAGGAAGATTCAAATCATTAGTTTTCTTTTACTTTTTTAAATATAAATTGGATGTAGGTACAATCTCAGCTGCAGAGCTTCATAAACATCAAAAACTTATTGGTGTATTATGATTTTGTAGACTAAGCAATTTTGAATATCGCTGTTAAGCTTGAATAGGGGCGCATCTGACATAAAAAAAAAATTGGTTTTATTTTGTTTTGGTTTAAAATAAAACCAAATTTTTTTTGTAATTAAATTTATTTATATTTTTAAATTTAAGCCACTTGGGTTATCAAAAAGTAACTACAGTTTACGGTTCAATTTATTGAATACATTAAATACATTTTACTTTGTTTTTAAACAGATCACTATTCAAGCCAAGCAGCGATATGAGGTTCAAAATTTCGCAATAGTTGTAATATGAACTGCGAGATATATAGGCAATAATATCTTTAACTTATGCGATCAGATTAATGATAAATATCCTTGAGTTAAGATTACAACTGATTATTTCTAATGAGCTATTTACTTTATTGCCTGTAATAATTAAGAAATATTTTGCTACTCACTCTCTCCGTCCTGCTTGAGAATTAAGAACTGTGGGAAGTGAACACGGACTCTGAAGAAGAGCCGAGTACAGTGTCGATGGGACTGGCACTACTCAAACACTCACTGACAGCTGGTACACTACTGATACCGCTAGCCGGCCCCCCTGTTCTTATAACCTCTCCAGTTCACGGGAGGGGGCGCGCTGGCGCCGAGCTGCTCGAGACGCCACTCCGCCGCGCGCCTTCCAATGGGAAGTATCCTATGTCCTTATCAGGGAGGATCGCGATCTATCTCGTCCTAGGGTAACGTCTTTCTTTATTCACTACTACTAAACATCAGAAGATTTTATTTGGCTATGAAAATATAATTTCCCCGCCTATTAAATATTCACAATTTGTTCTCATTTATAAATTTCATAAAAATTATAAAATGGCTTCGATTAACTTAAATCATAAAAAAAAGTGGTTAGATTTGTAATGACAGTGATTTTCTTCTAGTTCGCATGTTTTTAAAATCGTATCTAATGGAAAATAAGATTAAACAAAATTAATATGGAGATTATTAAAGGATCGTATATTTTCTGTTCATAATTTTATCAAAAATAAACCCATTTTACTTCCTAAACTAGTGAAATGTTTTCGTTATGCATTTTCCATTTCTTGTTTGTTCTGACTTATGACGAAACTAAAGAATTTAAGGAATTAATCTATTTAAAAAAATTTGATTACGATACATTTTGATGGCTGTTACGATAGGGTATTTATTGAACCCAAAATAAAAAAAACACATATGCTTGTAATTGCAATTGGAGTGATAATCTACTCACCTCAACCTTAGTAAAGAGTGATAGTACTGGGCGGATTAAAATTATTTTTTAGGTTATTTTAAAAAGATAAAACATTTTTATGTGGTAAAAGTAAATTATTTTAAACAAAGATAAGCGTTGTTTTACATCAAATTCAGGTTCTGATAGGTGTTATTTGTTTTCACTATAATATATCAAACATTCTTTCCTTTTACAGAAAATGTCTATATTTCTTTATGGCAAATACTATTAAAAATAATAAGGGATATTATTTTAAAAACTGTATATTTCCTGCTCATAGAATTTCACTTCCTAAACTACTGACCTATTTTTAGATGAAAAAAAAATTAGAAAATGTTTACAGGAATAGCAATATATTCATGTATACATTTTCTATTTCCTGTTTGTTCGTAAATCATGACGAACCTATATAATTCAGGAAAATAATCTATTTAAATAAATTAAATGTCGAGAAATTTGAATTGTTATTACTTGTTACCCTGGGGCACAACTTGAATCCATGCAAAAAACAAAAATTGCATTTGCAATTATTCAGTTTCCACGTCAGTAAAATGTAATTTATTTATTTATCTCTGCTAGAGCTTCGAAACATACAGAGGGGATTTGGCCTCGTTAGTAATAAGATAAAACAAAAAAAATTATACATGAATACAATGTATGCAAGAAATAAAGAAGAACAGAAAAAAATACGAAATAAAACATAACCAACAACGAAAAAAAAAAATGGTGCATGTTTTAAATGTACTAAGATAATAAAGTAATATTAGTATATTATATATATATTCATAATATTGAATACTATCATATTTTGTATTATAATAAAAAAATAAAAATAAAAAGTAAAAACTGATATTTATAAGCTAAAATTAAAGTAAAACGTATTGAAAAAATACTGCAATATTTAACTAACGGCAAACCACGAAGGAACCAAATAAAAAATACATCAAAGAACTAGTTAACAAATAAAAAGGTGACTGGGTGATTGTACGTACAGAATTTTTTTGTTAATTTTAAAATAACCAAACAGTTTTACATTGTTAAAATTAATTATTAAATAAAATAATTTACCATTTATTCAAGACTGGTGTCTCTCCTATTCACAGTTACAACTAATCAATGTCAAATGTTACATTAGTTTGGGTCAAAGTAATAATAATTCATGAGAAATACGGACATATTTTAAAACGTTCCTTTACTCAATGATGAAAAAACTATTAAGTAGGATTGAATAAAAAAAAAGTAATGTTCTTAGTTCCATTAATAATGTTTCAATTATAAAAAGCAATCATGTCTATAACGTTAACAAAATGATAAATATTCAATTAATTTATAGATTATCTTATTTCATTATTAAAAAATATTTCTTATACTTTTGTAATTCGTAATTTTATTATGAATTTAAAATTTTCAACGTTCAAAACAACGACTCCAAATTGACAAGTAACTCTGTTCATTACTTTGCAAAAATAAAACATGTTTCTTATTTCGGAAATAAATTGCTACATTGCTTTGGATGGTAATTTACATTTGAACTGAAATTACACTATTTAAATTTACATAACATTTGTTATGTTAACTGCTTGATACCTATACTATTCTACTTATTAGTATACATAGAAAGTTGGACAACAATTAGATGTAAATAGATTTGTTACGTAGGTATGTTAAAGAATCATTTTATACATTGTGATACGCCTAAAATAACCATCAGTAACGTAAATAATAATTATAAAACAGGATTAGTAATATATATATAATTATTTTTATTTTGCTATTATGACGGTATTTATTTTCGTACCAGTGGAGTCACGCTATAAGATCTTGCGTGATTTCTGATCTGTTGTGGCAGTAAAGTGTTAATTACACCATGTGGATATATGCACCCTGACAGATATATGCAGTTCTACATGCTATGTTTACCTTATGAAAAGTAATTGAGATTGCGGGGCAAAACATTGTTCTCATGTACTATTTATTTTTACTTTAATATTTATTTCTGAACTTGAAATTAATTCCATTATATGTTTTTAATTCTTTCAACAGTAATAGGAACTGTGAAGGTCGGTTTACCGAATGACTATCAACAGGTTTAGGTTAGGTTTACTGTCGCCCTATGGAAAGTACACTGTTGTACTGTATCACAGTCATGATAGTACTTCCTTGACAGTAAACTGTAGCTTCAAGGCAATCTGACTACTTGTATAGTTTATATAGCACACATACACACCTATATTAACAAACCATTTAATTTAATCTACTGAATTTAATCTACATGTAACTGACTCATATTTTTTAATAAATGTTTTAAGAGAAAATGTAATGATAGAATTTTGAACAAAACTGCCTATAATACTGATTAATTACAATTAAAAATGTACCGAAGTATAAAAGATGTCACAGAAATAGTGAGAAAAATGCATTTCGCAAATAAAGATAACACCGAGCCATCTGACGATGGTCGAGGAGGTATGAAAACATTACCAAAGGTCCTGATTATTTCAGAAACTTGTATAATTGTTTTGAAGAGTAAAATGGCAAATAGAGCTCCGCTAAATAGTAGTTTTGGAGAAAATATGTTAAAATATAGTTTTAAATATGGGATATTTTATACCCGTATTTAATGATTAGCTAATACTTCAAAAATAGGGCCGCCCATAGCTTAGTTGGTTAGGCCAAGTCTTACCAATCTTAGATTGCCGGCGGTGCCAGTTCGAATCCGGCCTAGGATGACTTTTTTCATTGAGTGGCGGTCCCACAAAATGAAAAACTTGACCCCCTACCATGGTTAGGCGGTAAAGGACTCCAAGGGTAAGGATCTTGGCCGAAAAAAAAAAAAAATGAAATCTTAACTTCAAAAATAATTATACTTAAATAAAGATATAATTGATCCATATTCACTTGATTCAGCTGCATCCAAGTCATAATACCTTTCCTTCGATTATGGTTCTTTCAAGTAACTGAATATTTCTCTGGCTACTTCTGCTCTCCCAAATACTACGTGCTATTTCTCATTAGAAGATATTTTTTTTGTATATGGGAGGTTATAAAGACATTTTTCAATTGGTAACCTCTTTTTTAAAAAAAATGTTATGGCGATCTTCAAGGACCTCCTCAGATAATGATCCTACGAATAAAATGATTGCGCAAGAGGTTCTGGATACTGAGTCAATATTTTGTATACAGTGATTGGTATTGTATCGTAACGTTTACTTGGATCACGGGTATCAATCTTATAGGGTTGGCGTTCCTTCATTTATTGACCCTAGTATTTTCTTTTTGTTTTAGGTTTTTGAAACTCGTTTTACATCGTGCCATTGACGTTTTATGTGATACATTATTATAATAATTATTTCCTTTCGCAAGGCTATATACAATTTCTGTTTTCGTCTTTCCTATTACAAAAATGATTAAATCTTCCTCTTTATCTTTAAAGCTCAAAATATTTAGATATTTCTTTTCTTGATAGCCAACTAAAGTATATCTGAGTCCTACCAAAAGATAAATATATACGTAGAAATAATCAATAGTTCATTGTTTTGAAGAATTATTTGTGATTACATGCAAACATACATAAATATAGTTCATACTTATACATTTTTATGTATTTCCTGTTAAGAATTCAAAATTTTAAGAAACGTTATTGAAGATACTATAAGAGTAGAAGATGGTTGCGGTAGCGGTCAGCCATCAACGATTAAACGGTCTGCTATCACCTCTTCATTAAAGGGACTTAAGAGAAAATTAGCATTTAAGCCCTGATTAATTTAACTATTTAAATGAGGATAAGATAAATATTGATTTTCGTTATTCGGAAAAAAATTTTGCTTTTTGAAAACTTTTATCTCGTGAACTATTGAACGTAAACAGCTTTGTTAGGGCTCATTTAAATTTATTCAACTTTAAATGACATTGTTGGTATACGGGGAAAAGATGGAGGGGGGTGCGTTCAAAATATAACACCAATAATTTGAAGTAACTTATTTAATCATGCCAACGTTACGGCCAGAATTTCTAGCCTTCATCAGGGCTAAGAACAGGACAAGATAACAACCAACGAATACAGAAAATAAAAAATAAAATATAAACAGAATGACATAAAGTAAATAATTGTACAGAATGGAATTAATAAAGTTAAAGTGATGGAAGAAGTGGAAAATAAAATGTATACATAGGTAATTGAATAAGTAGGTAAAATAACATAATTAAGGAAATAAAATAAAGATTTGAAGTTATATAATGCAAATAAATATGAATATTTAAAAAAAAAAATTAAAAACAACAATAATATATGGTGAACATAACTAATAACGTGGGCAAGGAAAATATAAAAGGAGGGGGGGTAACATAAAGATTGGGAAAAAAAGAGAATAAAACATAAAACGAACCTGTTAGCTTGAAATCTTACCGCCAAATGAGTTCTGCGCTGCGAACGGCCAGACTCAGAATTAAAAAATACGTTACAGAAATGACAATGTGTTTTAGAAAATGTTAAATATATATATATATATATGTATGTTACAAGGATGACGAATCCTTGTGATGACAAAGTACTAAGTGTCATGAGTATTTAACAACAGTTGAAAAGAGGAAACGTGATAAGAGGGTGACAAAAAATGTGTTAGATAAAGTTTAAACAGTGAACTAATACGTTACAAAGTGGGCGGAAAAATAAAATAAAAAAAGAAAGGCGTTGTGAAGAATTAGGAGAAGTGGTGAGACGATTTTTGGAGTTGTATATAAGTTTATGAATGGTATGGAGAGGGAAGTTTTAACTAAGAGTATTTGTTTTTTTTTTTCATGGAAATTGGAATCTGAAAGGAAAAGGCCACGGTGAAAAGGTTTTTGGCTACGTTAATTCTTTGATAGTAGGGATGCTGGGAGTGGTAATTTAGAAGTCTGCCTAAGTAGGTTGGTTTGGTGTACCAGGCAGTGGATATGGTGTTGACGTCACGTTATGTTGGTGAAGTCATCCACGGTCAGCTATTTCTCATGATTATGATATTATTGGTAGTTTTAATAAAGTTCCGAATGAAATTAATTTTTTGAAACCCAAGCCACAAATTCAATTGAAATTTGAAGCTACCATTGTTTATTACCCCCAAATATGGTTGGTAGAATAATCAATTTTGACTTCTAACTATATATACTTTTCATTAAAGTGATAAAACGTTTAGGTGAATGTTTTTCCTACATTTTTTTTCCCAGGAGCTCTTAGACTATCAAAAATTACTGTTACCATCACGCAACCGGTCCATGTTATTACTTGTAATTTAATGACTATAAATATATATTGTCTCTATTAGTATACCCTCTATACATGTAATGTCCTTGAGACAAGTCTGTTCTGCAATCCACAATTACCAGTTTAACTCTCTAAGCTCTGATATTCACATAAACATTAAAATAGACGAGAAAAAAAAAACACATTAGCCAGTTCTATTAACTTCATCAGAGTTTCTTGAAGTACTTAGAAAATGAGATAATTGTAGTAATTAGTGTCTCTTTTTATTTTTTATCCTGTGTGCTTTGAAATTAATCGTTTTTATTGCAACACCGGCGTCATTGATGCCTGCCATTATTTTTATTACGAAAGCTTTCATTCCATCATCTACATCTAAACGCCAATTTTACTGTCCCTATTTCATTACTACCATGGATACCATTGAATTGAGTGAAAAACTGAGAAAACATACCAGGGCTTGTTATGCTTTTTAAGCAAAATAAAGAATCGAGCAACGTTGATGAACCTTGCCTTGTTACGGATTCCTTTACAACGCGTTTAACGAAACGTGTTGGAAACATTAAAAATGAAATAATTTAAAAAAAGTTATAACTATTCAATAATAAACTTAAGTAGCTAGATTACCCGGTGTATACAGTTTAGATTTTGGTTTTAAATCATTAAAAGCAATAATTATAAAATTTAGGTATACAGCGAGAATTGATTACTTGTAAATATATCTGTATAAATGTTCAATATAAAATATAAGGGCACGTCTTATTATATGTAATTAAAAATGTTTTTACTGTATAATTTAAGATGTTAACAATTTTGTATCTGTTAATGGATTTTTAACTTCCTCACCTACTGTATTGTATAATAATTGCTGGTTTTTGATTGATTTTAGGAGATGAATAAAACAAAAAACGAGATTATTTATTTTTTTAACTATACTGTTTTTGTGGTAATTATACTGCTAACTATTGTGGTTTATTGTTTTAAATACTTGATTCATTTTTGAGAGTCAAATTTAACGTAATTCAAAAATAAGCAGTTTGAACGTTGTTTTGTTTCAAACCTATAATGCAAGATATACTTTTTCTTAGTTTTGTTCATTAAAAAAAAATGATGTTAGGTTTTCTTTTTAATTTAGATTTACTATTTAATAAACTTATTAGCTAAATATTATTTTAATGTAAATAGTGAAATAAAAAATACTGTACAGTGATGTGGCTGACTCACAGGTACCGTGAAACAGAAAATAATAAATAATCTGCTCCAGCTGGTTTCGAACCTGGGCCCTTTTAGTTTGTAGCACAGTGCCTTAGTTTTGATTTAGACAAGCTAATACTTGAGGGCACTAAATTACAGTGCTAATAGATGAGATAAATTATACAGTTTAAATAAATAGTATATAAAAGTGTATTGATAATTAGAAAAACAACTATATGCGTGATTCACTTGATCAAACGCACCAAATGAACATGATGGTCGTGGGTAGGGTATGAACGACAGTTCATCACATGATGAACATTTGTTATGTTGGTCTGATATGGTGTTAAAAATCGATTCAAATACTTTTTTTTATTATCCACCATTTAATTTAATAATGTACTATTTCGTAACTAATTTGTTCAGAAATAATGTAAGCTTATCAGTTACTGGGGCAACCGGATAGTGGAGGGAGTTGTTGATATTTTTTAAATTTGGTTATTTTTTAAATTTTTAAAAAAGTTATTTTTTCCTATTGGAAGCTTATATATCACCGATTCACCGCTTAAGAGTTTATATTTTCGCAAACTTATTCAAGACTCTCAACATTGAATTAGAAAATAGTTTGTTAGTTATTTTAAATGATTATTTAGTTTTTTATAATATGTCTTGTTATAATTTGCAATAATACTACTGAACAATATCTTTTAAATCAATTCCTACGCTTCTCTCCCAATAGGTCGTGTCCCAATGTCCATCGTTGCGTGATCGAAATCATAACTGTTGTGATTTCCTTTGATACATTCTAGTAGTGGGTTCTCTTCTCAAACCGGTCCAAACATATTCTCCCTGAAGTTTGGCACAAGGCGATTATTATATCAGTAATTATGTAAATGGTTGCTCCTCGGTGGGGGGAAGTCACAACTGTAGCTCGAAACGTCATCCTCTGCTAAATATGTCAGATTATTCTGTAACATGTTAAAATGATTAACGACTTATTACAGGATTTAAATTATATTTTTGGGTATAAAATTTTTTATTTAAAACTTTAAAACGTTACCTCTTTATTTTTTTTTGTAGAATTAGTTCTTATTTTTAAATTTTAATTAAATTTTTTAAATATAAAAATAGATGTGAATATAAATTAACGATTTCACGTTCGATGTAATGAAATAGATTATGAAGGACACAAAACAAATATTTGTTTAATGCTACGTTTAATAAATCTTGGGAGATAAAGATTTTATATTTACTAGGTGGCATTTTGTAAATTTTCATGAATATAGTCGTCGCATACTGCCTTCCTGAGCTGTAAAACCAGTTTACACGGTGACAACTAAGTCATTTCACCGTCTATTGTGTGTACCTCCTCGTGTATGCACCTTCAAAGTGGGCTGTCACACCTTATTTACCTTATGTTGGTGGTTAGGAGGGAAAACGTAGTCGACATGTGTTATTGTTATTTCGGAAATTGGGATTGATCCTATTAAACCTTTTTAACCTAATTTTTTGTTAAAAAAAAGTGTCACTAAATTAATTATAATAAAAACTGAAAGTTTCGATACCTGTTATGATCACACTAAATTTTACAGTTTCACTAGTACCAATATTAAAGTTTATTGCATGATATTTGAGAACAAAGATATTACTTTTCCAATGTTTTTAGGATCCATCCCGTTTATACTAAAGGGGAACAAGTGGGTGGGTAGCAAAAGTAATTTCTTTCTGAACTAGATGTAATTGTTTGATTTTTTCATTTCAATTGGCAAAGTGCAATATGAAATTGCCTCAAAATGAAAACTGAAATTTCGAAGCTATGTTATAATTTATTTTTGTTAAATTAAACAGAATTTAAATTTATATAAATCTAATCCTTGTTAAAATCAAAGCAGGGATGGTCAGTGTGTGGTTAGAAATAAATCTCACAGTGTAATGAAATACACTGTTAAAAACTGGTTCAATATGTATTTTTTTGTTTAATACTTCAATTTTTGTTTTAATGCTTTCTGTACTTTATGTGAATATTTATTTGTAAACCGTTTTTTTTTATTCTATACTTCATGTAATACTCTCTTATTTTTTCGTAGCTTTATTGAAGGCATAGAACTTGAACAAAAACTTCGGCACATATTAAAGTGTAGTATATTATAATATTCCTTTCTTCTGAAAGTATAGGTCAGTGAGCGAGGCACACACTTTCTATCTTCCAGGTGAGGATAGAGTCCGGCTTTGGCGGGTTATTATTCACTGTATTATATCATCCGTGGATTGTCACTCGTGGGGCACATCCAGCCTCAATAAATTGGAGGAAGTGTCCTCCTAGGAAAGCCGAAAAATAGTACCTACTCCCTTGTCTGGTTATGAATCCTCATGATTCATAGTAAAAGTTTTTGATATTGTTACTTAATTATAAAATGATATTCAAGGAACATAGTAAATTGACATTTTTTTCTGTTTTCTGACTGTTGTGGTATATTGTATTATATTTAATGGTATATTGTTATCCCTATTTTGTAGGTCTATAATTCTTATCCTATAAGGTGTTTGATGTACCTCAACGCCGAACCCTTTGCTACAACCATCTCTGACAGAAATAGAAGTTTTTCTTTTCAAACATCTCTAAGAACAGCCAATTTACGCAACAGCTAATACAAAGGCACATCACTGCTCGCCCAATGTTGAGAGCGCCAACTGGTCTACCGAAGGTGTTTACTACTGTGTAGTGGTAGTATAAGCTCATCTCTATTAGGGTTGTCCAAGTTACAATGCCTCTAGGGCCAAAATTGAAAACATGAATGGATTTGCGGGCTATATAATAATTATGTACATTTCATTTTACACTTTAAAGTATCAATAAGCTTAGTGTGCAAGGTGAAATTATTAATAAAACCAGAGTAGTAATTTTTTTCTATATTGGCCAAATATTTGTTATACATAAGCAGGGAAGTATTTTTACAATGTACCAATTAATACAAACGTTACAATGACAATTAACATATATATTTATTGGGACATTGTAGTCAACCACTAACGAACCAATTCTCGATCTCTAGTTCGAGTTAAAGAAACTTTAATTCTATTTTGTTGTTTTATTAATTCATCGACAAAATCATAAGTCCACAAAAGTACGTGCTTCCGAACATTAATGGCATTTTAGTACTACATTTCACAAGTTCGATTACTACTTTGTATGCAGTAATTTGAAAAATTCATGAGCTTGTTCATTAGGAAGATGTCAGCATTGTAATTATCCTCATAATTAAAGTTGTAGGTTAGGTGGTTGGTCTTCGATTGTAGCTCCTAGAGAATTATTATAAAGCTGTAGACTTTTTCAATCCCCTCAATTATGGTATTGAACTTATCAATTATTTCTTGGATTTGAGAACTGCAGCTTGAAAAATCTTTATATTTGATTTGAAGACACCTAGGAAAGTGTTTTCATTTTTTTTTCCTACGTGCGTTTGAACATTTGAACAGCTTATTACGAAACCCAGCTTATTAATAATAATAATAATCTTTATTTATTCTGATATTGATCCCTTTAGAATAATTTACAGGCGTCAAAATTGGGCTTTAGAGGCTTAGAGTAAATTACAAAATAGAGATTAAATTACAAGATGTCATAAAATAAAATAATTCAATGAATTTAAAAATATACAAATAAACAACCATAATTAACAGTATATATAAAATAATGATAAAACAAATAAAATATAACCACTTATCATATCATAAAATATAAGATGACTTGTGATAATAAATAAAAAAAAAAATGATAAAAAATCAAATACAACTAAACTAAAAAGTAATCAATGAAAATATATAATTTCTGCTGGTGTACATATTTACAATTATAAACGAAATCTAAGACATAAAGTACAGATAATATATAAAGCTTTTTTGAAACTTTCAATTGTTATTCTTCCGGAATTGGGTGGACAGAAGGTTGTCGAAGATACGGGATTTGAAGATTGGAAGTGCCTACCAAAGGCTGCGCTTCGATAGGCAGTTACATATAAGTGTGAAGGCCGTGAACGGGTATTGCCAGTATGCACTGAGGACTTAAATTGAAGGATATCTGAGATGTACGATGGATGGCGGGATTGCATAACTTGATAGAGAAAGGAAGCAAGGAAATATTTTCGACGGATGGAGGGGTAAAGCCACTTCAATTCTTCATAAAATCGGGTGACAGAGGGGTCCCTGGGGACCCCAAAGATGAATCGTACAAAGCAATTATTTGGCCGTTTTAATTTTGCTTCGAGATCTCCACAGACACCCTCACGTAAACCACACAGCAATAGTCAAAGTGGGGGAATATTATGGAAGTAACCAGGAGCCTGCGGGTTTCAAAAGGAAGTAGTTGACGAAGATAATTCCACGCTTCAGGGTGGAAAAGGTACGACGGGAAATATCGGAGACGTGTTTTTTCCAGAAGAGAGTTTGGTCTATAGTGACACTAAGGTTTTTGTGGAATTGTATTGGATTGTTGTTTAGGAATAAGGTTGGAATAAGAGGAATAGTTTTCAGGAGGTGATTGGATCCTATTGCGATTCCCTTAGTCTTCTCTGCATTCATCTTAAGCTGATTTTCTTGAGCCCACTAGCTCATTCTATTCAAGTCCTCCTGGATCTTCTCCGTAGCAACTAATAGGTCAGAAGGTGGGAAGGAAAGGTAAATTTGGAAATCATCTGCATACAACTGGTATTGAGAATGTTGGATAAGATTGGGAAGGTCATTGATGTATATAGCAAAAGGGTAGGGGATAGCGATGAACCCTGAGGGACACCACAGGTGAGGGGTCGAGTCATTGATGGAGGTTTATCAGGAACCACTACGTACTGGGAACGATCGGATAGGAAGGATTGAAACCAGCGCAAAGCACTGTTATAGAGGAAGATTTCGTAGTTTGGTAAGAAGGATGTTGTGGTTAACCGTATCAAATGTTTTGGAGGAATCCAAGAGGATGAGGATGGTTAGGTTTTGGTGTTCCATGGGAGTTTGGAGGTCGTGGGTTATTTTACTATTATTATTTTATTTATTTATTATTATTAGCGCGGATTGTGTTGAATGGCCAGGTCGAAAGCTGGGTTGGAGGGGATTGATGAGGGAACGTTCTTCTAGGAAGTTTGAGAGTTGGTTTTGAACAAGGCGTTCAATATTACGGATTATGAGGTTATGAAGGTGGAGCCAGGTTATAAACAAATGGGTTTTGGTGGTTTGCAAGCTTGTCATGGAAGGAGTGGTATCTGGTTCTGACCAAATCGGCAACATATGGAACATTGAGGCCCTGATGGATGACTTGATTTGTGATAAATTAAGGACTTTACGAAGGAATGTTTATCGTAAGGATTGAATATATTCTTATATAATAGAGGTATTGGTTTAGTGAACACCAAAGGTCCACTCCATAACTCCAGATAGAAGGATTATATTTTTATATGTATAAAGTTCTATCAAAATTTAATTTATTTTGTTAGTTGGTATCCCAACGGCCAATTTTAATTTTCAAAAATTGAGAAACATGAAAAAATTTGTTCCAACCAGTACAAACGCCTAGTTCAGAATAGTTTCTGATGGTCGTTTTGGACTGTTCTTAACTAGATGTGGTTGGAATATGTGTAGTACATTAATCGTGAACTAACCCGGTTGGAACAAATCTAGGTCAAGGATAATCTAGAATAATTGATAATTTTTTTTGTGTTGCCTTTAAATAAAATAAAAAGATTTTATAAAAAAAAAAAAATTGATTGCTTACCATATTCGGTTCATCAATTTTTAACGAGCTTCTAGTCAGTTACTCTTTTATCATATTTAGCTACTCAGTTTTCCATAAGCAGGTGTGTGAAACCATTGCGATATATCGCTAGAAGGTATCGTTTATCGAAGCCTTGTTGCTATGGACCGTAATCAGAGACGTAACCATTACAGCATTGAGACGATCACGTAATAATATTTGTCAGTGATTTTCCCGAGAATATAACTAACTAAAACAAAACCTGAACATAACTGAAAGGAGTGGAGCTTCTCTTTGATGTTCCAATTTCTGAATTAATTATTAGCCTCTGTTATATAAATATATATTTATAACGAAATTATGTAAAAATGGATGTTAATATTTAAGGCCATCGTAAAAAGTAGTTACTCGAGTCGAGTCTTATAAAAACATACTTAAGAGTTTAAAAAAAAGCATCAAATTATCACAAAATTATAATTAAGATATAGGTAGTTAGCAAGACAAAAATAAAAAAAATGATGAAATACCTATGTTTAAGATGATCCTTAAAGAAAGTTAAAATGAATTCTACTACATATTTATCGTAATTTTCATTTCTCTTTTTTGTTAAATATTATACAAAATGAATATGGTTAATTATACATTATTTTAAATTCTATCACATACAGTCCACTCAGTTATTAATCCTAATGAACTTCATGAGTAGTATTCTGGCCCACATTAAATTAACGTAATCATTAAACAACATGCATATTAGACTTATGTTTGCCATTGTGGCCCAACATGTACATATCAAACTGTACATAATTCACCCTCCTACCATCTCTCCCCCGATGTACCTTAGAGGAACACAATAATAGTGGTTCTAATCTTCCTAACATTTTAATACACCGTGGTGATAAAGGAATATACATTAATGGATCTATAATGTTAGAAGATCCAATTGGCCTTACAAGGATAGTGGACGGCGTGTCCTCACCAACTTTTATAAAATGTTTTTGATGATTCTCCTTTGAAAAAATAAATCTATACGTGTAACTGTTTTGTCTTATGGTCCCTGGGAGCTGAGATAAAAATAAAAAACCCTGAAATTGCTTTATTATATATCTCTAGTTCGGAAAATGAGATCGACATGGTTCTTCCATTAAAACATCCGTTCACTAGAGTTGGTTAAATGGAAAATGCAAATGTTAAAAAAAGGACATTGGTTTTTACTCTATTAAGTAAACTATTTTTATAGATTTTCTCAAACCAAAACAGTTTTTAAAGTGATTCCAAAAACCACAGAGTTGAGTTTTTTTTTTTTTTACCAACGGTATCTGCCTTGATATTTTCTTAGGCAGTTCTTGTAAGAAGCTTGATTGTAATAAAAAATAACAAAGAACAATTTTTTTTTTCGGATAGCCAGTCCAATTAAAGTTATTAACATAGTTATAAGAACCTTTAGCGACCCCTAAAGTTATCTAGAATCGTTCCTAGTATTCCTAAATGAAGAGCGATTTTTTGAATCCTAAAACAAAAAAAAAAATTGGAAGGTTTTCTAAGTAAGGGTTGGCGAAATTTTCAGTAAGTAATTTTAGTTTTTTAGATTCATCTGAAAATTTTAATATTGCTAAAAATAAATCTGAATCCAGTTTTTAACTTATTTTTTTCATTACTGTTCAACACTGTTCTCATTGCTTTCTGCTTCATGTTCTTCAGCACTCAATTAATAACAGTCATGAGTTTCATATACCTATTGTGCTATAACTAACCTCTGGAATTGTTATTCCTAGATTTATTATATTATAGATTGTGTTCATAGGATGCCGATGACGTAGATACGGTTGAATATGATGAACGTGAAGCACTTCCCGGCGTCATGTTTCATCTAGTTGATGACCTCGTTCCATGAACTCTAAAGGTTAAATCCGTATAAAGGTAATCATTAGCTGGCGAGCACTTATTGGTATCGATCTGTGATTTGGTCACTACAATAATTAAATTGTGATTGCTTACTCCAAATTACTTGCGCCTAATTATATCGGCGTTAAGTTGTCCAATATCAGCATATTATTTGTCTGTAATGGTCAGGAGTTAAATCGTTTTCATTTAAGAAATTATCGTTTAAATTAAACGAAAATGGGTACAAGTTTCAGAGTATCTTGGTCACCAAGGGTCTAACATTAGTATAAGGATCAAGGTGGTGCTGTTTCATATAAGAGATAATTTCTTCTAATGAGTTATGATCACAGCACCCTATAACCACCATGTTATTCCTTGGTCAGGTGTGAGGTCAGATGCTCTAGGTTAGAACTATTAAGAGGATTTATTCAATAACCGATAATATCAACTGAAAATAATTGAAATAAGTCGTTTTTAAACAGACATATAGAAGGAGAATGTTCTAATGGATAAGACTCCCGGGAACGAGTTCTCTTGATGAATTTTTAATCTCCATTAACCCTTTTGAAGTTGAAGTGTAATTAGTTGAAGAGTTAGCTATTGATTTATTGAAAATGTATATTTATATTTCAGTAGTGATCGAGCATGATTTATATAACTGTACAGATATATAATACAAAATGCATTTCAGACTTTTAGATAATATATTACATTTATATTTCATTATTATTTTATGGTATATTGGTAATTTATAATTTGTCTTTTTTAATTGATCTTTATCTCTCGGCTTAAAAGAATGAAAAATCAAGTTAAAATATTAAGTATATAAATAAATTTTATTAGGTTTTAAAACATGAAAAAAAACCCATCTGTGGACTAGGTAAGCCGTTAAGAAAGATGTTTTATGAAAAGCCTTTCTCGTTTGAGCAGTTTTTCTCTTCTTATTTTTAAATTATCATTCTTCAGCTTATACCGTTACTCTCCAGTTGTAATTTTTCCCATGAAACCTTTGATAACAGTAATTTTCTTCCACATCTCTTTGAAACATTCTTTTTCGAATATCCTCTAGCAGTTTACTGAGAAACTTCATTCCACTTCATTGCTGGGCCGGCTCCAGGACGTACTAAACATTGTTATTTATTTCAGTAGCTGTCCACTAACCTATTTAGTAATTATAGCTTTATTTTTGAACTTGAGAGGGGGAGGTTGTGATCTATATGCTTGGACGATTTTCGCACTGTTCCAATTCGCAGCCCGCGTAGTGCACCAAGTATCCTGTTAGAATGTCTGTCAGTTATTAATGGGAAGGTTTGAGTTGGGGCCAAGAGCTTGTACTGTTGTCTCCGCCATTGGGGTCATGTCGAGTCCACTACAAGAAAGTTATCGTGTCGGCAAACCATATTTCGACTTGTGGGTGATGAGCGACGTGCTTTATGTTCTGCCCTCCTTATATTATTATAAGCGGATTTGGATATTAGTTTTTTTAGTTTGCTCAGATAAGTAGATAAGAGCTAATTAATTGCTTAAAAAAAGAGTTAATTTAGTTATCAACTGTTGTCTAGCACTATTTTTTACAGATAAATCAGTTGTTATTTGAAATGAACAACTAATAACCCTTCTAGTTACAGATGATTTAAATAACTTTAGTTTTATTTGGCAATATATAAGCAAAAATAAAAAAACGTACAACTCACTAAGAGGGATAAAGTGCAGTACTTTATAAGGAAGTACTGTTACTAGATTACGGTTGTGCAAGGAGTAGATCTGAACCACATTCGATCGCCAGATTTTTATTCAATTAAGGGTACCCACTTTATGGTTAGGGATGGTTAGGGATTAGATGGGATGGTTAGAATACTATAAAATAAATTGAATAAAAAATAAAAATAGTACAGATATATCATGTATTGATATATCTGTAGGTACAGTTACCCAGAACTTGAAAATTACCTAAAACTTATATTTTCTATACGTAAACTAAGAATAGCAAATCTATTGAGAGTTTCGAGTTATGTCTGCCTAGAATCAGGAAGGCTTTCTGCTTTTCGGATCAGAAAATTCGTCAAAGTATTCAAGTATTCTTTGACAAAATCAGAAGTTGCTAACTTTCTAACTTGTGAAACCCTATTAAAGTCAAGTGAAAAATTAAAAATCTCGAAACATTGTGAAAATCTACTTGGTTTATTATTAAATTAACTTCAAGCTCCTGAAACATATATATATATATGCGCTCAGGTTTGATGTAGACATTTGTTTTTATGTGATCATCGGTGTAATGCTAATATAATGCCGATTTGGCTCTATTACTAATAATAATATGGTTGTAAAATTTATAGGACCAACAGACTTCTATTTTTAGACTGCCTTGTTTGCAGCGACGGATTATTATCAGTCTGAGCATACACCCTCAGTAAGTTTACACTGGATAATAAACAATATTGATGATTTCCTTCCATCAGGACCTTGGTGAAAATTGGATTCCACTGAAAAACAACTGTAGTTAGGGCACGGTAATGATGGGTCATTCAAATTGAAGCAGAAATAATCTATATTTTTGCGAAAATTATTTATTTGTTAGAAACAGCTCTTTACTCGTCCTGCATGTATAGAAAACTAGAATACACTAAAGCCATTATATCCAATCTTTTGGCAATTTTAAGTCATTTTGGAAATCTATTTTTAATTTATTTCCTGCTTAGTCTGTATGCTAAAGGAATTTTTAATTTCATAAAAGTCCTGACAGTAGATAGAAGTACCACTTAAACATCTGTTTAGTTACACACGATTGATTCTGCTACTTGTGAATTAATTTACAAAAAGAAGACTAAATAATAATAATTGAATGTCGGCAGACGATGTTTTTTTTTTTCAATATTTATTTATTGCTATTTATAACTGTACATTATAATACATTTAGTAAATCTGATCTAAGTTAAATTGTAGTGTTACAGGCGTGTAGAGAAACTACCCATTGGTAGCACTCTAATGATATTTTACATTAGCAGGTCTCGTGGGCATCTTCTTTTCAGGCGCCTCGGAGGATTGTCAGGAATGGAAGAGGATGCAAGGTTAGAAACTAGGGGGTTTGAGTGGTAAGGGAGTTTGATAATGGAAGGAGTGATATCTTGTTCGGGCTAGATCGGTTGCATAGGGAACATTAAGGTCTTTATGTATGATTTTATTGTGACAAAGTAAGGAGAATTGAGGATTTTACGAAGGATTTAAAAAAAAGTCTAAAAATTATAAGAAAATATGGAAAAAAAAATAGGGTTTGTTTTGAAATGGACGTGTTCCAAAGAGGGACTGCACACAGGGGTTTCTTTTTTATGGAAAATAACTGATCTTTTTGTATAAATATTGTATTATTTAAAAAAAAAAAATAGGCATAAAGATTTGATGGTATTCAAATGATTTTGATTATTAACTGTTGAAAAGAAGATATGGTTATGATAAAGGTTAATCCATTTTATCCGATGTTAGTTTTGATATAGGAATGTTGGATTTCATATTTAAGATTAATGTAATCTATTCCCATTTTTGTAAGATAAAAAATAAATAAATTTTATTTTTGATTTATGAAATTTAATCAAGGTGGAGGTAAATTTGTTAAATTTAATGGCAAGAATACTTCACAAATTCTTCTATGTGACTATGTATTTTTTTTATTTGTGTATGGTTTAATATCTTCCCAATTTTCATCTATCAATTTTATTGCTTTTGGTTTTTTTTTAGATTTTGGTTCCTGTTGGTGACATGAAAGCCAAAACTTGTTTAAGAACAAATTTTTTATAAATTAAAGTTAATGAAATATTCTTGGCTTTAATTTTAACGAATTCCACTCATATTGAGACACATTCATTTTTAATGATTATCTGATCTTTGTTCTAAATTGAACAAATAATTTCTCTTAGCCTTATTCATCAGTGAAACTCTAACTAATTTCTAGTTTCTCCTTGCGCTAGTTGACGCAGAGGGTGCCAAGAGCGGTAATAAATGATATTAGCCCTTTGATATCTTGGAAGGCTTTTGATCTTTTTATAAAATTCTTAAAAACAGTTATAACTGCTATTTCAATAGTTCTCGCTAGTTAGGTCTGATTTATTGTGGCGCTCTTACACATCAACTGGAATGCCAAGGAGGATGTCTCTGATAGCGAAAATGATTGGCGACAGACGTTTATAATTTCTTTGCATCAACATTCCTCTTTATAAGATTTTAAAGAAAACCTGAAACTCTTAGCAGTTAATAACTTCTTTTTTTATGTACCTCCTACCTGATCATTTTTGCGTACGGTAAGGCTATCCTATAGGTAACTATCCTGTTCTCACCAGAGTGGGAAGGTCGAGTTTACTTCCTGTGGGGTATTTCATTTCGAAATAAAAGTCAATCCGGTCAAACCGGATTATCAGCAGAAGAAAGCAACTGAATTTACAAAATTCCTTAAATGATAAATAGTAAGTGAAAAGTTACAATTATTTATTGATAATTTTACCTTTGCTCTAATTATTCTTCTTGAAGCTAATGTCTGATGATTTAATTTACTTTTAACTAACTCTTCCAATGGTATCCAATTCGGATTTACAATTCATCATAATGAAGGTTTTTATAATGAACATTTATAGTTTATTCGATTTCGTTAAATATAAATGCAATAAAAAGGTCATTCTTGTTATTATTAACCTGGGGTAAAGAGAGGCCTATTATGGAACAAACATAAATAATCTGTTACTTTTCATAGATTCCTCATTGTCACTGAAAAACGTATATACAACACATTCTGTCGCAGTATTCATATTCCAAATCATCTTCAAATTAAAGTTTTTTTTTCCCGATCCCTCTAAAACAGAAAAACACTAAATTAATAGGTTGGATTATGTATGGTTACATAATTCAAATTGGATATTACCTTTTTCTACCACTGGTACTTGAAGGTGTAGAGTGAAATACTTATCTTGTTGTTTTGATATGTCCGTTCCATATGAATTCTATTAGAAAATATCTGGAGGTGAGGGGCCTCCTTATGTTGATTAAGCAGAGAAGAAAATAAAACAGTTAATATTTATAGACAAAAGATGATGTTAAATAATAATAATAATAAAAAAGTCAGATAAAAAGAGTTGGGGAGGGGGGAGGGTGCATGAGAAGAAAATAAGTTATAGGGTAATGTTTACCGGGTTTTTGAAATCTTTCCTACCCTGCCATCTCGCAGTGGGGATGGAGTGACTGGATGATTGGACGATTGGATTGAAGGAAGCATAGAGACTGTCGAAGAACTTGATGTGCCTTCCTGTAATGTGTTGTACAGTTTTTAGATGTAGTTCGTTATGAATGTGTGTCATGTTCCGTCTTTCTAGTGATGTTCCTCTGCAGATCTTCTGTAATGCGCTGTTCTGGAATTGTTGTAGTGATTTCAGGGCTATACCCAAATGTTGTAGAGGTGCACCGTGTAAAAGTGATGGTCGTAGTATTACTTTGTAATTTGTTGAAGCTGAGTTGTTGAATTAGTGTGGAGTGGGACACAGAATAAAATGCCTGTGTACAGTCTAGTGAAATCATGGCTGTGGCAAGGTTCCTGTTTAGGTTGTTTGCTGAATCAATTTGCAGCTTGGGTACATTGTGGTAGCAGCTCACACCACGCGAGAACCCGGTTTGTTCCGGAGAGATGACGTCATATATGTCACTGGATGAGGACTAACTTCTCATATATTTTTGAGATCTGATTGAGGAGGCTGATGGGCCGGTAGTCTACCGGATCTGCTCCTCGTTTTCTGGACTTGAGGAGTGGAACAACGATAGCATGTTTCCACTCCGTTGGGAAGTATCTGAGGCGAGAGCGGGAGTTGTATATGTTGAGCAGAAACATTTAGGCTTTTCCGTGGAGCTGTTTGTAACCTTTGTATTACTCAAATTAAAGTGGACTTACCGAAAAGTTTTGTCATACAGATGACTGGACAAAAGGAAATCCAGGGTAATTGTAAAGCTGACCAAGCGGCAAAAGCTGTATCATTGATCCCGTCATCTGACTGCTTAGATTGCCCACACAACGAACTCTATCCTCTCATGATAATGAATGTTAGACAACTTGTACGAACACCACAGAAAACAAATTAAGAGTACAGTTTATCTATAGAAGATATCAACCCAAAGCTGCAGACGGCACGAACTAATACTGACCAGACTACGAATTGGGCAAACTCGACTAACCCATGAATACTTACTGTCGGGAACGTATAGACCAACATGTAAACAGTGTAACGTACTATTAACTGTTAAACCCAAACTGACAGACTGCGAGCATTTGATAGACACCGGATTGCCATGTCATTTGGCAACTTTATTAAACGATGTGAGGGCTAAATTCCAGGACTATTTGATTACCTTCAGAAAACAAATATGAAGGAACCAATATGAATGGTTTAATTTTTTTACGTATTTATCATATAAATTAATTTCCATTATTGAATAAAAAAAGTATATATATTTTTCTTTTCCTTTTATCTCACAATTTAATTTAATTTATATGTATTCCTTAATATCAACTATTGCTATTAAATAAGCTTATATAGTATAGTATAGTTGTGATGATTTTGGAATGTTTCCGAGAGGTCAGTCAGTATCCATAGGAAAAAATCACATACGCTGTGGATTGCCTCATGTAATATAAAAAAAAAAAAAGGTTATTCATTAATTGAAGTACCTGAAAACTTGGATTATGTTCTCCTAATTGTTTGCCCTAAATTATCAATAGAAATGTATTCTTACTTCCGATTACAAGTGGAAAAATTCAAAACGATTGATAAATTTATGTTTGTTGTGATTCTGAAAAATAGAGAACAGAGCACATATATAATCACCCCCAAGAAAAGTGACGACTCAAAAATATATTATTTGAAAAAAAATTACTTAATAATCCTACAATATTTATATCTCAAATCGTTTAAAGCTTCTTTTGAATTTACTTAACTTAAATTTAATAGAAGCTTTATACTGCTTCAATTTAGTTTCATAGCATTTTTTAGTTGATTTTTCTCAAATTATGCATTTTTGAGTTGTCACATTCCTTGTGGGTTTTTTACTCATAACCCTGCGAATCCGATAAAAAAAAGATGTATTAGGATTAATAACGATGTGTTACAAAACAGTGGATAATAAAAAGTATTTAAATCTCGACATTTTTACTACAGAGTCAATAATGGTGAAATAACTTTGTTACTATGGAAAATGTACCTCTTGGTCAGATTGACATAAACAATCAATGAAGTCCATTAGTGATCGATCTCTTACGTAATACAAAGTTTCTACTCTTGCGCTTTATAGCTAGAATAATGCAATTATAATCTCATATCGAGGGGCCCCGAGAATATTAAGTATAAACTAGCACTGAGTGTGTTACACACATTGAGTTAGCATTTTACTCTGCAATGTCGTAACGTAGTTATGACTCGAAGGTCCGCTAACTTATTAAGTAACACGAGCGATGTAGATCAATAAACTTTGCTATTAACCTTGAATTTGTGAAACCGATGAGCTGGCTAAATTGTCTTGTTGATGAAACTCCTTATTGTTCCATATACCTAATAATATTCTCCTTAGTTATCGATCATTCCTTGAATCGACTTTAGGTATCAATTTTAATTTAATTTTTATAATTATTTAAACAAATTTGGAGTATGAAAACGATTTAAAAAAACTTATTCGATCAGAAAGATTCTTCAATCTTCTCAATTACAATTTTTTATGAAACAACTCAAAGTATTTAAATTTGTATTGCTTGGTTTATTACTGCTTTGTATTTTGTTTATCTTAATTATCACGTACGGAAGTTACAGAGGGGCGAACAGTGCAAAATTGGAGACGGCCTTCTCTGATTTCTGACTCATTCTCTTTCTTTCTTATAACAAATTATTAAAAAAAAAAAACTAGATTAATAAGTCAAAAGTTTATCAAACATGGATATTCCAGGACTGCTATACATTATCCGCAAATTATTCACCTATGACACATTTTTCCTATCAGTGAATAGTAACCCTTCAAATTGTATCCCAAAATCGACATAAACGCTTTTGATAAATGGTGTAAACACTACAGGATCAAAATAAATCTCATCAAATCACCTTAACCCTTCGTCGTAAACTTATGACTTCCTTCCCTACTGTATTATTTAATAATACTCCACTTATCTCCGTCGAACAAATTCGCGACCTAGAACTAAATTTGGACAAATGACTAACTTGGAATCCTTTTACAATACTGAAAAGATTGGAAACTGCTCGTCAATTCTGACAGTTACAATAATTACTAGAAAAACGGTCAAAACGTTCAATTAATTACAAAAGAATCATTTACTTGACCATTATACAGCATATTTGGACTTACGGAGTTGAACTTTGGAGTTGCACTACACCATCGAATTCCTCTTACAATTCAAATCAAGTTCAATACAATTGAAAATTCTTAATGCTTCTTACTTTATCTCAAATCAAATCATCTATAAGGATCTCAATGTTCCATATGTTGCCAATTTGGCCAGAACCAGATATCAATCCATCCATGATAAACTACCTAACCACTCATACCCACTTATTTTTAATCTTGCTTCCTCTTTTATACCAGAGAATCCTCCTTGACATTTCTGCTGTAAAAATATTATTTGAGTTCTACCAATGGTCAGAATTTCCACAAGACTGTATCATATCATATTTGTTTAAGGCAGTTATTAATTGAATGGGTTAGTAGGTAAAGGTATTATGTTACATATAGTATATTTTATAAAAACAGCTCAATTTTTTTGTTGGAGCTTGTTGTGTTTTGAAATGTACATAGTCCCTTCTATTATATTTCTTCTAGATATTTCAGTAATCATTTGGATTTTGAGATAAGAGTACCTCAGACAAGCTAGATAGGCACATACCCCCTTCATCCACCTACCCCTTCAATTTTAATGAATACTAAAAAGAAATATGAAAATAATTTTATCCTAGTTTAAGGAACATCCTCGAATTTGTAGAACTTAGTTCTTCGATTTCATAAACATATTCTCTCTAATGAGAATTGCCTGAGGCATACCTCATACTTCCGAAATTACTGCAGCACCTTCGGCTGCCACACAGACAATTATTTTCTACCGTTTACTCATGGTAAGAAGCCCAATGGGTCTTCCCTAATTACTGCATATCAGAACTCCTCGCAGGGTATGGGGAATTCCGAACTAATTTCCTTACTTTCTTGGTAGGATATTAATCCTTTTTGCTCTTGTTGTGTTTCGAAAAGTGCTGAGCACGTCGTCACGACCTGAAGCACGAGGCAATATGAGCTAAATTATTAAGAGGAATCGGACACTACGCCATCACAGAGAATGATATCCTTCAGCTGGTAATTAAGAACAACAACCAAAACTACGAAGGGTGTAAGAGTGGAAAGAAATAATGGTAGGTGCTATCCTTTAATCTTTAAATTTCAATAAAAATGGAATGAAATAACGGAAGATGGAAGACAGAAGAATTTTAAGAACAAGGTTCTTAACCATAAAGGTGACAGAGCTGTAATTTAAGATTGCCGTGGCATGGCTGATTTAAGCACCCAATTTATTAGGAAGGTACATAAGGGTATACAATTAAATATTAGCAAAGGTACCCTTTGAAAGTTTTTCAATTTTAGTAAAAATTACATTTATTTTTTCATTTAAAAAAAATACACAGAGAAATAACTTTTATTTTAAAATAAAAAGACCACAGATCTGAATATTTGCGTGTTTATATTTTAGTGTACACGCAAATGAGGAATTTTCTATTAAAAGTTAATATATGGTTTAGCAAATTCTTAATCATTTCTTACACTAAAGGAAACCCTTAAATGCGAATTTCCATAGCAACAGAAAAATAAAAAATGTCGATTGAAATTCTTAAGTATCTTTAATTTTGTTAGTATGTAAAAATTAAACATCTCTTATTGTCCATAAATAATGGAATAAATATAAAATATGAAAGAATTCGACAATTGTTTTTTCCGTGGTAGTTATTATTTATAATAGTTAGAATTTACTTTCACTTATCTATATGAAATATATATAATTAGTAAGGGGATTGTCACGCTGAATAATATAGAAGTAACTGTTTTGAAATTTACTGACATCGATTACTTCTGAAAGTGAAAGTTGTGTGATATTCGTACCAGATTGGATAGAATATATTTTAAAATTCAATATATTTTAAACCCTGCCTTGATTCAGATCAGCTTTAGATAGAGAACTACCTTTATAAATTTCAGTTTCAAAGGGATTGTAACAGAAGGTTTACGAACACGTAGCTATGCAAACTTTTCATTATACGGTTACTGCTCCAGTCCTATGGTTCGTAGTGTGACGCTGTGTAGCCTTGTGCCTCTCTCAATAAACTACCCATGTATCAGTTTTTCAAATCGGGCTAGTTGTAGTTGAAGTAATTGCGTTCAGCATTTTACGTGATGTTATTATTTAAAAAAATAAATAAATAAAGATATATGTTTTCGAAATATAGATAGGTTTTCGCATTAATTTTTTTTGAGCTATCAGAAAAAATAATTATATATATATATGAAGGAAAACACTATGCTTAGAAATATCACAATTAAAGAAGAAATAATTCAATAAGGAGAAAATAACATTATTCAGAAAGGAGCACATTACCTTATTCTACCAAGCTTTTTGTTGAAGCGATTTCCGATTCGTTTCCTTTCTTTAAGTTAACTGGATGTAAGTGGCCTCCGCATGGTGATGGGACAGAATGTAAATAAAATAAACATATTATATGATATCACGTTAAAAAAAAAAAATTATAATTTATTATGGGGTTGGGGAAAGGAGAAAGGAGAGAGAAGAGGGGATAGTAGAATCAGATACGCGCACTCAAATAAGATACACCTTGTAAATTTAAATGAATTTAATGATCCCTTCTTCCTTTGTGAGAAGCATGTAGACAGTGAAATTCCTTTCTTGGATTACACAGGAGATAGGCGAAATTCTCAGGTGGTTGAGGGTGGGGTCAGCTCGTGCCATTGGCACTCAACATTCTTCCTGTAAATACTTTATAATTTAGCTATTGTCTACTGAAAGGTTAACATTATTGTCAGCGGGTGGACAACAAGCTACTGGGTATTCAATTTCTTTCATTTCTTGGAAATCTATATTTAGTCCAAATTTGTAATTTAATATATATTTA